>NC_034409.1:165291897-165457282 GCF_002078875.1 Numida meleagris
CACCTCCCCACCCCCCGCCGGCGCCTCTCCGCGGGGTGGGCTGAGGCCGAAGGAAATGCCCGCGTTAGCCCGGGGCCGAGCCCCTGCCCTCCCCGAGCCGGCAACCGGCAGAACCGCCCTCCCCGCGCCGAGCCGCCGCCTCAGCGGGGCGAGAGCAGCCGGCGGGCCTGTGGCAGCGCGGCCGGAGCGCGGCGGAGATACATACGGGACTGGCGCACAGCGGGGCGGCAGCGGCGGGCTGAGCCGGGCAGGGACATCCCCGTCAGTGGCAGCCATGGAGCTGAATCATTTTGGGTAGGAAAGAGACGGAATGAGGAGGGAAGAAAAGCGGCGGCAGCCCGACGAGAGAGTCCATGAAAAGGAGGAGGGAGGGGGAGCCGGGCGGGCAGCCGCTCTCCTCCCTGTGTCTGGCTGTCTCTGGAGGCGGCTCCGCTCCACACGCTCTTCCTTCCCCCTCCGCCTCCTCCCCTTTATAACAGGCGGCACCACTCTTCCTCCGCAACGCCCGGCCTGCCCTTGCCTTCCTTTCTTCTCACCCTCGGGCTCTCCCGGCTCCCCGGCCGCGGCGGGTCTCTCCCCGCCCGGCCCCGTCTCCTCACGGAGCGCTGAGGAGGAGGAGGGCGCTGCGCGGGGCTGCAGGGGGGAGGGGAAAGCTCGCCAAAGGGGAGGGCAGGCGAGAGACAACGTAAGATGGCGGCGGCCGCGCATGCGCGCCCCGCTGGCAGACATAAAGCCCGTCTGGCCCGGGCTGACGGAAATAGGCTCGGCTCGCGTGGCGGAAATTGCCGAGCGGCGCCGAGCCCCGTGGAGGAGGAGGAGGAAGGGCGGGGGTGTCCCCGCGTGGCGGCGCTCCTGAGTGGGGAGGGGGCGTGAGGTGGCCGGGGGGTAACCGCGCCACGGAAATGGCGGGCGGGCGCCTCACGCCCCAGGTGCTTCTCTTCTCAGTCCCGCAGCATGACTCTGCCTCACATGACGCGCCCCCCCACTCCCAGCTCCGCCGCAGATTTATTCAAGTTATTCATCACCTTCGTCTTCCCCCCTCCCTCGGTCCAGAATATTCCTCCATCCTCCTCCCCCCGTGCACGGGGAAGCTGGAGCCGCCTCGCTCGGGGCCGCGCTCCCTTTGTGCCGCCGCGCATCCCCCTGGCGGAAGGTCCCCCTCTCCCCCCCGAAATGGCTGCCGTGGGAAGAGCACCTTGGTGCCCCCCGAGGGTGTTGGGGTAAGCCTGGTGCCGGGCACAGGCAGCTGATGGCCAGCGTTTCGGGTGTAATTGTTCCCATTGGCTTTGTAGAATCAATCATAAAATCATTAAGGTTGGAAAAGACTGCTAAGATCATCTAGTCCAACCATCCGCCCATCCCCACTGTGCCCACTGACCATATCCCTCTGCCACATCCGCACAGTTCTTGAGCACACTTCCAGGGACAGTGACTCCACCTCCCTGGGCAGTGTGTTCCAATGCATCACCACTCCTTCTGAGGAAAAAAAAAAAAAAACCTAAACTTCCTAATTTTTTTAATCTGTATGTATACAGAAGCTTCTGAAAAAGAGCATGAGAGGGAACGTAACAAAGTGCTGTTTCAAAAAAAAATGACACCTTTTGAGGGTATTTTTAAATTATTCAATAAAATTGAGGTGACATCCACTGATACGCTCTCTGTGTTTCACTGATGGCATCTCAGCAGCGAAGAAAAAGCTCATATCCCTTCTAAGAGTCAGCTGATGAAGCCTGACATGGGCCTGGGCCACCTCCATCCTGTCATGTTGGTGCTGCTTTAGCTCTCCCCTGTCCAAAACTCAACCTGACATGACTGCCATCAGATCCCTGAAGACACTGAGTGCTTGCCTATTGGCCCTGAGGTTTCCCTTAGCATCTACATGGCTGCTAGTGCGCTCTGGTGAGTGCCCAGCAGGTAGGTAGGTACCTTGTTGCAACACAAGCACAACGAATTCACACCCCAGTAATTGCTCCAACTCTCTTCAGCAGGACCATCTCCGGGAGCACTTTCAGGCCTTCATAGATTGGGTGTTCTGCTTTCCTTTAGAGAGGGAGAAAGGTCTTGCTCAGTTGCAGGGGGGAGTTGAAGATGTCCTTTAAGTGCATGCATGTTTAGGCTAACCCCATCGAAGTCTGTGTTGCTGGGGACCACACTTAGGAGTGGAAGGGCTTTGCAGATTATTTTTGTCAAAGTTGGACTCGATGATCCTTTTGGGTCACTTCCAACTCAAGATATTCTAAGATTCTCTGATTCTCCTGTTCTCGAGGTGGCTGGAGTGAGCATCTGTGCTAGGAGAGGTGCTCATGTTTCCCACCTTCTGGCGGCACATCCTCATCTACAAATGTAGATTTTCATGAGCTGGTGATGTCTCACTCACCGCTTTGAAATTGCTCAGGTTTCATGAAGGCAGGGCTTGACTGACTCAGGCTAATTCTATAACCTGACAGTCAAAAGAATAACAATAAATATATAAATAACAAATAACAATAACCTGACAGTCAATAGAATAACAATAAATATATAAATAACAAATAACAATCAGTAGAACAAGTGGGACAAGAAAAGACAAGAATTTGGTGTGTACTGCAAGTGAATATGTAAATACATTGTGAGGAGTAGTAGGGCTTTAATGGGAGAAGTTGGAAGAGTCCAAACTATGATATCACATAGCTGAGTCAGTAGGATTCTTGTGGGAGATGTAAATGTGCATTCCTTCAGGCAGAGAGGAGATTTGAGTCTCCTTGTTCAATGTGTAGTGCTTAATCACCGAGGTACTAAAAAAGCTGCTTTTCTAGCTCTGTTTCGTGAAAAGGGTGAGGATTCAAGGTCACACATGGTGGGAGCTTTTTGATGTCGCTTTCTGAATTTCAGCCTTCTATCTTGGCTGTCCCTGTCAGGTAAATTATTCAGCTCTCAGTCAGCATGGAAGACATGTAGTTCTGAGAAAATCCCACCTTTTGCAGCCTAATTGCTTTTATATCTGGAATGCAGATGTTCAGCTCTTGTCTCTGGTACCTAAAAGGCAGACCTGTAGCCCTTGCTGTCTTCATGTCTCTAGCACACTGCCTGTATGCAGACAGTAGTGCACTCTTTGAAGAGCTTGGCATGTAATTCGATAAGATTCTTCCTTTTGTGAGAACAAGACAATATTATTTTTTTAAAGATGATAATCAGAACAGATTGAACTACCTGAACATGTTGTGAGTTGCATACAGGAAGGCATTTTCACGTAACACTCACAGATTTCAGGAAAAGTCACAAAGATGCCCACAGTCTATCTACATAGAAATTGATGCAACACTGAGGACTTACTAGTCTTTGAGATGCAAAGTGTGTGTGAACATTTTTGGGATGAGAGCCTGAAGTTGCAAGCCAACTGCCATTATAAATTCCTGTTCTGTCTGCTTACAACTTTCCCAGAACAATTTCCTTGAGGGATTAAGCCTTCTATGATTAGTCTCAGCTCAAAGATGATATTTTTGAATGTTTGAACAAAGGCCAACTACTTCTAAAGCACGTGGTCTATGAACATGGATAGATCTGTTTTTAACCTTCAGAGTCTGTGCAAAAGTTACTTAGATTGAGGTATGAAGTTTGTATGCACCTAATAGACATCAATAAGCCTGAAAAAGCGTATTCAACTAAGTTACCTGTCATCATTTTGGGCTATACACTTCTTAGTACAACATGTGAAACATCTTTAGATTTGTAGTTATCTTATTCCACAAGAGAAACTGAAGAAATAGAAAATGTTATTTAAACAAGTGTTAACTAACATGCATAATTTGATCAATGGTCAGTTGACAATCCAAATAGCAGTTTAGACTAGACAAAGCACATCTGAAGTAGCCTGATTGAAATATTTTATAAATGCTATTCATAAAAGTTAATGTTACGTAAGACCTTTTTTTTCTTTGCTTATCATTTTTCACCTAGGTACATGCTTACACGTCTACTATTTTTTTGCAGAGCTGTTTCAAAATGGATTTCTCAATTCAAATATTTTAATTTCTTTTCATATCCATTAAGAATTATGAAATTAAAGTTAAACTGTTGAAATTGATAATTAGTTTGCTATAAATTTTGTTCAGTTGTTGTTCAAAGTGGGAAAAGAAGTATCTAGTTTAAAACACCAGATAGTTCAAAATCAGGCAACAACAAAATTAACCCCTTTCAAGTAGGGGGTGTTGGGCTGTTAGTGAAATTACTCTGTAGTTATTCCAAAGAACTCAATCTGCTGTTTTTTAATAATCTGTATCAATCTACTTTTTGGAACCAGAGGTGT
Source organism: Numida meleagris (assembly GCF_002078875.1). Lineage (NCBI taxonomy): Eukaryota > Metazoa > Chordata > Aves > Galliformes > Numididae > Numida > Numida meleagris. The sequence continues at coordinate 165,296,183 of NC_034409.1, forward strand.
TCCATCACTGGGTGGATCCAGCACCTTGTCCACCATGGTCACTGCTGATGACTACAGGGCAGTCTTGCAATGCCTTCCTTAACTCAGCTGGGGACTGAAGACTGCTGGAGGAATGCCAGTATAGAGAAATCCCCTTGGATTGCGTCTCAAACATACACACTTCCCAAATGAGCAAGCGCAGATGGGACTGATGGAGTCTTTGCTGCCAGACTGGGAGAGTGAGTGTCTGGAAGAACTCTGTTTCAATGTCAAAAGCTTGCAACTGAGGTTAGTGCAACAGAGCAAGGTCTTCGCAGTGTAGATATTTACAACTCAGCCTTCCAAATATGTAATATTTCTTCAGACAGGAAACAACAAGCTTTGTTGCCACCACAGATTCTCCAAGGATACCAGAAGAAGCAGTGTTTTAATATTTTCTTTCTTTGGCTCCTCTACTACGTGACACAGTTGTATGTGTTCTTCCAGCTATGTGCAGTATTTTATATTTTTGTATGTAGTAACAAAAACAGCAAACAGGAGTACTGTGGGTTTTTAACTCAGGACAAAATCAAAAGCAATCTGACAAGCATTTTTAATCAAATGTAGCTGCTCATAAGTACTTTTTTTTAGAACTTTAATGACATTTTTATGGTATGAAGCTACTGTTACTTTAAACAGAAAGCTTTTCCATGTTCATTAATATTGCTGACTGTAGTCCCCTAAGTTGATTTGCGAAGGTGTATGCAATTATTTCATTCCTTCTTAGAGAAGTATTCAGAAGAAAACTCACCTTTCAGTTGAAAAAAGATATAATTCTATTTCTATGTTTTCTTATGAAGTTCAAGTCAAATCTTGATCTTCCTTCCTTGTTTTCAGTTGGCTGGTTAGTAGGTTGATTGGGTTTATTAACTGATTCCAAATGATTCCAAAATGCCTACTGAGATGTTTTTCAGTCCTTATTATAATTCTTATGAAATAATGTAAAACCTTTTGGAACAGGAAATTTTCTCACAAGATTCTATTAAATGGTCACAGAAAACAACAATTTTAGCAATCTTTTTTTTAATTATTAATTGTTTACCCTTATATTGGTCAGGTCTGCTCCAATGCCAATGTCCTTAAAATCATATCTTTCTAGATCATCTGGAGAAGTCATTTTAAAATATTAATTGTAGCTGCACTTGGGGAATGGAGCCAAGTAGGCAGTCCCTCTCTTAATTAAGGATTGTGTTCAAATTCAGCTTTTTTGAAAGACTTTGAAGCTTTTATCCTCACTTTAAACTATATGGACCGCGTGCATAGCAACACAGTACAGAAGCAATGGTTAAAAGTAAATCCTCCACCATTCCAAGACTGATGCATTACCAAGCAAACCAATGCCACGGTTTCATCACTGTTATTGTCTTCCTTTCCTTTGCTTCTCCATGTTCACCTGTATTTGTGGGTCAGCTGATGAAGTTGCATCTTCTAGGAGAGCCAAGTTCTGCAAAGCCTCTCTCAGATACTTCAACCTGTAACTATAATAGGTACAGTTCCATTGTAGTCTTGAGATCATTCATTTATTTAAATGTTTGTGAAATACAGTTTGTAGATTGTTAACTGTTTGATCTTTGATTAGTCAGACAAGTGGTATATGTAATTAAGCTGAAGATCAAATAAAACAGTGACCAAATAATTGAAAAATTTTCCTGTTGCTAAATAGGCCCTCCCCTTTTTTACCTCCGGAAAATCTGTGAGCAAAGTGGAAAGTCCAAAAGTTTTGGTTTGTTGGGTTTTTTGGTTTTTTTGTTTGTTTGTTTGTTTGTTTTTAGATTAGCTTTAGTTTTCATGAGTTAATCAGAAAGATCTTTTTCACAAGACTATTTAATAGTGTTGGAAAGTGGAGCCCATTAAGGTCTCAGTGATAAAGACTGTGCACAATTGTTTTCTTTTTTGGAGATCCTACTTCTGATAAAGGAAAGCATTTCAGAAAGAAATGATTCATTTAAGAATGTGCTCATTTCCATTGATTACACTAGAAATTCTGTGTAAAAGTTCTGCAATTTCTGTGTGATCTTCTTGAATGATCAGAGGTGAGTGCATCCATTTTGACGAGGCACAAATCTTAGCATTAGGAGTAAATAAGTAGGTTTTTGGATTATTATTTTTTCCCTCAAACACCAGGCATGTTCAATACAAAATTCTTTACAAAAGCAGAATGCAGCAGAACCCTAACCCTAACCCTAACCCTTACCCTAACCCTAACCCTAAGCCCGTTGATATTTAGCACAGCCACATAATTTTTGCTGTTATATTACAGTATAGTAACTGGAGGCAAATAGTCATTCCTAGTTGTGAAGGGCACAGAGAAGTTCTTCTTGAAGTCATTTAATTGTTTGCCTCTTGTGTATCTTTGTTTCCATCTCCCTTTCTACTGTGTCAACACTATGTCTTCCCATCTGAAACATATTCTGTGGAAGCAAATATTTGTTTGTGCAAATCCAAAATTTTCTATTGGACTATGCTTGAGCAAACTTAAACTTTGCTTTGTATATGCATTAGTCGTGGTATAACTGGACAACTTACTGAAAGCAAGCGCAGACCGGTCACAAGCACAGCAGAAGTAAACATAATTTTTATGGGCATAAACTAATAAAAATCACCTGTTCCTCAACTGTTATTTCACTACTGAAGGACATACAGGCATGTTCTCAGTAATAGTAAAAGCAGACTATTTAATTCCTCCACTTATCTGAGGCCTTCGGTTTGTTTCCCTATTTTATATTTGTTTAGGCATTTTCTCTTGGATTATCTCTTCATTTTAAACTGCTGCAACACTTTTGCTTCTTTCACTGACAAGCACTGAAAAGCTGAATTAAATGTTCTTCTAATAAAATTTAGTGAGGAATAGGTTTGGGATTCCCAATTCAAGCACCAAAACAACTTGCCTCTACCAATTTCAGTAGGAAAAAAAATTCCTGATGATTCAAACATTGTAGTCAGGGGCTTAACTTCAGTCATGTGAACAGTCTCTGACTATTAATTTTTAGTCACCAAACGCCTGAAAACTCAACATAAAATATGTAAACATTTGCAGGCTCAGAAGACAAAAAGATGAGATATTTGCCTAGGTGCGGCCTTTTGTAGCCTTAGGATTATGCTGATCTTCAGTTGGTAACAGCATTGAGTTGTTTTTTAAGTTACATCATGTACTGCTAGCTCAGGGATTCTCCACTACTTTTGAAAGATGCTAGTTCTTTGTTTTTATAAGCTTTGTGTATTAGCTTAACAACCAGCCCTGAATATTTCGCTGCTTAAGCATCAAGTCACATTACCTCGTTGCCAGTTTTACCAATCACTGAGGCATTTTAACTGCTTGAAAATTAACTATTTTAAATGAAGTATCACACGAAAAAGTATGTTTCTGTTGATTTGAACACACTTTATTTCCACTCATATGTAATGCCTCTGTTAGTTCAGCGGTGGAAGCACTGATGAGAATTTGAAACCCATCAGCATTACTTGTCACGTCTCTCTGCCAGGTGAGTTCTTAGATAATAAAGGAGGAAAGCCAGAAATAATGTCAAAACATGCCTCAAACTGTGCTGATCAAGTAGCCCACCCTACTTTTAATAAGGGGCAGTATCCCAGTGCACCTATCCTGTGGGACAAAATACTGCATTGCCCTAACTTGACAGCATTGCTTCCTGCAGCTAACACCCCTTGCCTGCTGTCTCCTAGTGACTCAGTTGTCTCTTTCAGACCTGTAGGAAATGAGAGAAACTCGGACAATCTGCATGTTAAATCTCATTCAGAAACACCCAGAGCGCTTCCTTTTGAATTGGCCGGTGTCTTCTCAGCAGCTACTGAGGATCATCAAAGGGAATCCTTGGCGAGATGGCTTTTAACAACTCTCCATCGGCTTGGGATGCAGTACTTTTTTACTTTGTGAATACGAAAAGAAGTTAATAGGATATAAATTATATTCACAGACATGAAGCTGAGGCAGTGTGGAAACCAGACAGGTCCAGGATATAACACGGAGACAATATTTCCAGGAAAAAAGTGCAATGTCTTAGTTCACACATTTAGTAAACATGAAATTAAGTATGATTTTGTAATATGGAACAGATTGGAATAATTTTTTAAATGTTTGATGACATTTGCAAAGATGCTGTTGCTAGTATACCTAGAAATTGTAATAATTTAAGGACACAGTACTACTAGAAGTCCAGAGAAACGCAGCAAAAGTGATGTTGGAGAATGCTGGAGTTTTCGGGGATAATCTGTGTTTGTATTGCATGTGGCTGCAGGTCGAAGCATTAAACCACATGATAATAATCTCTGTCTGTTGAAAGGAGAGGGGAGATATGCTGAAGCAGGAAAATATTTCAGACCCAGATTCAGCTGCCCTGCATCCCCAGTAAAGTACCCCATTTAGCAGTGTTGCTGTAAAATTTGTGGTAAGGGGCAGGAACCTTCACCTACAACTTCTAATCTTCTGGAGCTGCTCATTTCTCTCCATCAGCTGCTAGGAGAGCCCAGAGTAATTAGGTGTTTAGTGTGTGTATTTGAGCAGGGACCTAGAGTAAGGTGGGAGGCACTTGAACTGAACATCAGAACAAAGAGTTCTGAAGATACACGAAACACTCACAGTGAAACACAGCCTGTAAGAAAGTGATAGAAAATCAACTGTAGAGGCACTCAAAAGCAGCCAGAATAAAACAATAAAATATTCCTGTTGAAAGCAATCCTATACTAAGAGAGATCTTATACAATCTGTGAAATTATTTATATTATTAATAAATACAATAATCTTATTTGAGAAAGAACAATAATCTATAATTAAAGGCGCTTGCCTGATACCAGGATTCTAGTGGCAGGTGATTATCCAGTGCAGGAAATACTGTGGTTTTATTCCCCAGTGTAGTGCTGAGGAATGAAATCACATTCCTTATACACAGTAATATATGTATATAAATACATATACACTTTATATACCTGAAAAGGCATTCTTTATATTGTATGTATAATAAAGATACCTACTTTTTATTTCCTAACTGCAACTTCGTGCTGCTTTCAGCATCTGCTAATTGACATTTCTGCATCCTCCTGCTGTCAGATGTCATAAACTGAGGCTTCTCTGAGTTAGGATCAGACTCTCCTGGACACCTGAGAGCTCCTTCCTGTGTTTTTTGTCCTCATTCATGCAAAACTGGACAGTTCGCTACCATCCACATAAACATGATCTCCCAAAGCAAACACTGGCAGGTAGATGAACACAGATATGTGGGCTGAGCCCTAGCTCCAGTGACATTGCCTGTTCTTCTTTGCTACGCATCTGCTGTGTTTGGATGTGGTGATGCTTCAAGTTGATTTAAAAACTGCAGAAGAAGACCAAATCTGAAAACTGCAAACTTCCTCATTGCTCAGCTTGTACCTACTGTCCTAACGCACCTTTTACCTGTCATTTACATCATTTGCCGTGTTCCCAAACACACTGAAATGCATTCATTGCCATGCTGTTTGTTTCTTTTTTTTCTTTTTCTCATTTGTCTTCTATCCTACTTTTCACTTCTCCTTTTCTTCAACTCTTTCTCCTTTTTGATGCTTGGATTATTTTCTTTCTTTGTAAAACTTCCCCTTAGTTTAGATCAAATGTAGCTCATGTACCCGTAGCTGCCACCACTTTCAGAGTGCTGCTTTCAGACTTCCAGTCAGACCAGCTTCTTCCCAGAGAGGGTCACAGAGAGGTTATGCTGCCTCTCTGCTTCTCAGCTAATCCTCTGAGGCCTAGAAACAGGTTTTTCGAGCAGAATAAATAACTCTGCTGAGCCACTACACTCATTACAAAGTGTTAAATAGCTGATTTCAGTAGATTTTTGTAGACAATGATGAGTGAATACTGCATTTTGTTTCTTTTTTTAGCCTGCTTTCCTAAGAAAACAAAGCTTACACAACTGTTCTGCCTGGCTGTCCATCTGCTTGTCTGTCAGCCTCTCTTTAATAACTTTGAACCTGTTAGCTGATTTCAGCCTGGGATAGAGAGAGATCACAAAGGTATGCTCACCCTAAAGTTCATGCACTTGAATGGTTTGACAGTGGACAAAGTCCTAACACCCTGCTCTTGTGGGGAACGGGCATCCCTGCGGCCGTTCGGGCAGCGGTAGCCATGGTCTCACAGTCCATGCTGTTGGCTCTGGCCAGCCACCACCATCCCTCCCCAAGGAACAGAGAGCTTCAAGAGGGGAATTCTTCTGCAGAGGGGAAAAACACCGACAAAGTGGGAAGGAAGGAGGCCTGCTCAGTATGGGGTACAAAGGTGTGTAGGTAACTGAGCTTCGTTATTGCTGCTGTTTGTGAAATATGTTTATTTATGACAAAGAAAAAAAGCATGCAAAAAGGTTTTTTTTTTTAATAGGACTCTTTCTTTTCTTGGAAAGAGTGTGTGCGTGTAATAGACTCACGGTATGTGTATATATTCATTTTTCAGCCGAATGGCTCCGTCTTGGATCTGGGTCACTAGGTGCCTCTGAAATACAAACATGAGATATTAATAATATTGCAGGAGGAATGTTAGACTCTGTTCTTTGGTATCCAAGAGAAGTTGCCTACTGCTTGCAATTTTCAGAGTCCTCCTGGGCATTCAAGTTTCCAGCTCCTCTAACTCTTAATCTTCAGCTCAGCATTGAAACAATTTTCAGCTGTTTATTCTTGCAGCAGGCTAGTATCCAGATATCCAGTGTCCAGATACTCAGTATTTGTCCTCTGTCTTCCTTTGTGCTGTGGAAGATGAGACTTTGCAGCTGCTGGTTAATAGATTTCATAGTCTAAGATTTTAACATCTTCAGCTCTGGAGGTCATGGTCTGAATTCTCAGTCATGGCCACAAATAGCAAATACGATAAATCATCTGATTCACATGTTAAGCAATAAAGGTTCACATAATTACAGTGTCTGAAACACCAATCACGGTAGCAACTAATACAAATGAACTAGGGAACAAAATATGAACAGCTAAATGCAGCTCACGCATCTGGCATCCAGGGCTGAGAGTTGCTATATTATATCTGAAGTGGGTTGCTAGTGGGAGTGAATTCTAAATAAGGTGCCATCAGCTAAACAAGTCATTCTGTCAGCAACAGCTCTAATGAGGCCTATTTCCTGGGGATTTGCACTTCATTCTTGGGTTCTCCATTGTCTAATATGGAACCAAACTTGAGCCAAGCTTTTCTTGTGGATGGGGCACACCTTTTCCATTTCCCAGAGAGTTTCTCTGCCAGTGTGCTAAGTTGAATAGTTCCAGAGAACCTCGCTGGACACTGAAATTTGATCATCTGTGCTGTTAAGGTGTCCAAACAGTGTTTGGCGCTGTGCTGGCCTCTGATCATCAGCCATCTCCCAAATGATTCCTGAACACAACTTAGGAAGAAGCTTGGGCCAAAGCCACTTCCAACAGGCAGTCATTTGGCCACCCTGCCTGGAGAGCAGGAACTTTAAGGTGTATGTGGCATGGGCTGTTCATTGGCAGCTGACTTTAGTGCCAGAGGAATGGCCTCGGGAAAGTCTGAAGAAGGAGAGTTAAGGTCAGGCTTAAGGTGTGCTACCATTTCTCACGGCATCTAGGCCTTCGAATTACATCAATTGAACTGAATCTTTAGTGGAAAGAAAGCCACTGAGAACTAACACATGCTTTCGAACATATACGATGTTTATGTTGTGTAGTAAATAGTCTGTGCGACTGTGGGTATGTGTATGTGTGCATGAGCTGCTACTATTAAATCAGCTTGGGGACCCTTAGAAGTGCGGTAATCTGAAGCTGAGTACTAAGAGTTAAGACACTTGAATGATGGGATAATTTCTTGCCTGGTACGCCTGTCCCAGGCTCAGGTGAATGCATGTGCTAGCATTCGCAGAATGGCTAGCACAAAGTTAGGGCAAGAATGTTGCAATGTCTGAAAGAGCTGTGCCAGGACCATTCCAGCCCTCCGCACAGTCCAAAGCTTGTGCTGTTGCTGCTGTCCACTTCCAGCCTGAAGTACCCTCCTGCCTTTTGAAGTTGCAAAGAAAACCTTGACCTGCTGCAACCTTGCACAGCAAATCTTCCCAAGCCTGCAGTCAGCTGAAGCAAAGCTTTCAAGCATCAGGAGAATAGTTTGTACTTTCTGTAGCATGAAAACGTGAATCCTCAAAAGGAGGATTTAAAAGGTCAGCCATGTTAGGTGGTTCATATCTGGGCTCTTCAGCAGATGCAGCTTACGCTCATGGTCTGAACCTGATTCTCACGCTTCCCTTGATACAGCCTCCGTCCTTTCATCTGCTTCCCCCAATGCCTGCTGGGGCTGGTTTACTTATCATGCCCAAAGAGAAGAAAGAACACATCAACACTATGATTTTTCAGCTGTGTTTGGAGTAATTTCCAACAATGTGCTCTTGAAAAAGGAAAGATTCCTCATGAATTTCTATGACCAATCATGAAAATTCAGATTCCTTATGACTGGGATGGTGATTCTATTTATTTGTTTTGTTAAAGAAGCCTTGGTCAGGAAACAACATCAGATCAAAGTGACAGCATTAAGTATAGGATGGTGCAGCTAGCAATGGTACAAGACATTTCGGGCTGCCGAGATTAAAGACAAATTTTCCATTGCAAGGGCAGAGTAAAATCAAGGCCTTGAAACTACAGAAAAACCTAAACATTATAGTAGTCTAGCTGCTAGAAACATCTCATTGACTGAATGTTAATGCATCTGTGGGATTTTCAGGAGTGATCTTTGAGGGCAGCAGAAAATGGAATGGAGTTTAATCTGGAAGGATACAAGAAAATTAATGTCTTTCTCTGTTAGAATCAAAGCCAAGGAGAATTTGGACACATTCCATTACTTAGGACTGACTCAGCCTCTTTTTTGAATTTAGTATAGTGTCAATTGCAGAGATGCCAACAATGCTAACCATCAGAATGCTGGGAGGAAAAAGCACAGGTGCTCTCCTGCTCCAGCTATTTATAGGGAAGGCTTGCAGTCATGTGTGATACAAATGCCCTGGTTGAGTTTTTACATTCCAGAGCCCCAAACCCAACTCTTCAGCTAAAAAACACAGCTTAGCAATTATAATAGTCTATGAGTTGCAGCTGTTTAACAAAGCTGGATAAAAAAATAGGTAAGGCATTAAATTTAGCTACAGGAGGGTGGGAAAGGAGAAGTAAATTTAGGAGTCTGTAGAAAGCATACAAGTTTGTGAGAAAAATATTAAGGCACTGGAGAATTTGCACAGTATGTTGGAGTACAACAGTATTTTATCAGAAGCTTTACATCCTATCTTATACATATTTAGGATGGCGGAAATGCTATGGCTCCTAGATATGTACTGGAATTTGGATCAGCACATCTTTCGCTAAACATCTTAGAAATTTTCTATTTCTTCTTGCTGTTTGAGGAAATTTCAGGTAAAACAATTTTTTCTAGGGCAGTTGGTGTTGCTGTGGGCTTTTGAAATTTCTCATAATGTGTTAGATCTTCAGGCAAAAGTATGTAATAAATGCAAGAAACATCTGGGATTAAATCAGGAGCATTTGCAATCTACTGGAAAAATCATTTAGACCTTTGCATAATTATATGAACTTGTTGCTTCTCTCTTCAACACGACTGCTATTGCCTCAGCTGCCATAATTGTTATTACAGAATGTTTTTAACCACTTCTAAGTAAGGCAAAGCCGATTGCAAAGTCAGCAAGAAATATAATATTTTCAGCTTCTTACCTCTTTCAGGACTCTTCCAGGAGTTTTGCTAAAACTGATGTGCAACACTTTGACCTACTTTGGCAAAGATCACCTTAGAGTCTTAGAGGACTTAAAATACGTTCTGTTGTTATTTCTTTGTATATTTTTTGAGCCAGTAACTTGTTAGAAAGCCACATAATCGGTTGTTGAATTCCTGATGGACAAAAAAAGTGTGTATTTAGCAAAAAAAACAAACCCAAACCTTCAGGCTCCATTCTTGCTGTATGAAGGTTTTTGTTTGTTCAAATGCACCAGGCTCTGTGCAGACCACCTGCTCACCTGAGGAGTTCATAGAAAAGGCAGCAAAAACAAAAAGTGTAGGCAACAAATCCCAGGATATTCACGGTTCTGTGGGAACACCTGGCATCTTAGAACCTCTGCCTCCACTGATCTGAACAAGTCATGACCCAGCAGTAATCTGCCCTGCCTTGTGCAAAAGCCCATCGTTCAGAAAGACACTTGAATAGCTTCAGAGAGCTATTAAGGTGGCTATGGCTATATTCAAGTTTTGGTGGCAACCTACTGCAGACTGCATTTAATCCTGTGCCTCCTGCTTCTGGTGTGCCCAATAAATGGGATTGCTGGGAAATGATGAAGATCAGCTTCCCAATGATGATGGGTCTCTTTTCTGTAGAGCACAAGTGTCCCTGCCAGTGAGGTGCCCAGAAGCATTGTCCTAGCACTGGCTATAAATAAAGTGCTGTTACCGTTTTATTCCTTTTGCTCAGCAGCATGGCAGAAAGTGAAAGCCTTGCATCTAATGTATTACTTTTTTAACCTACTTTCCGTAAGTCTTGAAATTTGGATGGTTGTCTTCTGTAAATGCATATTTTTTTCATTTTTTTTTCTCCAAACTCCAGCAGTTATTTCTGAGCTGTATGCAGTTTCTGCAGTTTTTGTCAAAAACGTAGAGGTCCCAATCATATTTGGTTTGTACAAGCTTAGTGCAAGCAAAGGAAAAGGGTTACAGAGCAACATTCTGTCCTGATACGACATGGGGATGGAGACTAGAGTGGAAGAGAGAAAGAGAAGCTAAGGATATTGCATGACAACCCTATAGTCAAAGCTCTCCAGAGTTTCACATCTGGAAGACACAGAACTGCAGGACTGCCTTTCCTAGCCCTGCCACAAACTGACTGCGGCCCTGCACAGCAACAGCTGCAGAAGGTGATTGTACAGCCATTGCTGATACAATAGCATGTGTTACGATGGCTTCGTAATACTGACGTCAGGTGGGTGGGGAGGTGACAAGCCAAGCTCCACACCTACCATAACCTCATATGCAGTGTCTGTAGAAAGGCAGCACTAGTCTCCTACAAATCCAGAGGCTGTCAAAACATTGTGTGTAATTCTTTCTATGATAAGCCGAGTGTACATTGCTGTGACGTTATCAGAAGTTCTTGGGGCAAGTCATGATGTTGGTGAAGGGCAATCTAGGGTGAGTTTAACTTCTGGATCAGGAACATTAGCCTGGCACTAACATCCTCCATCCAGAACACTATTAAAACATGCATTATTCTCGCAAAAATAACATAGGTTTCCTTCAGTTGCTTAATAGAAGAAAGCATCCTCTGAACTCTGAGATTAATAGGCACACAGTGAAACCCTGACTCAGTCAGGTTCAATGGCAATCTTGCAATACTGGGGTGCCAAACAAAAAAGCACCTCCAAAACCAACTGCTCACGGATTTGGGCTTAGTATCCTGTGCTCAACATGATGCTTCAGAGAAGGTTTAAATGATGGAGTGGGCAGATGTGGCTATCTAACTTCCTTTAACTTTCGATGTGATGTGCTTTTTTTTGTTTGTTTGTTTGCTTGTTTTGATTTTATGCATTGCTTCCATGGCAATGTTTTCAATCCACAAGTTCAAACCTCTGCTTTGCTGTAGTGAAACTAGCTGCTTTCATTTGGCAAATGTCCAGAGTGTCCAGAATGGATTCGAGCAATTCTGACGGGGTGTGACACACGTTGTTTTCTCTGGCGGAACCAAGCCAAACAAAGAGGCATTTGCAGACAGATCCTGTGGGTACCTTCAGTCCTCGAGGAGTCTGGCAATCCCAAGAGCCTGGGCACATCTCTTCTTGGAAAGGTCAGTTTAAGCGCCAGAATCTTTTGCCTGGCTGATGTAGTGTGTTTCCAATGAGGGCCAAGCAGTAAAATGGCATCCTGCAGCTCTGAGGAATAAATATTGTCACACTGTATGTGCAGTGTGATTGTGATGAGTTGCTTGAAATATACAGACTAAGAAATACGTGATTCTGAAAAAAAGTACTAATACTGGTTTCTTGGAAGTGCTGAAACAGCACAAGACAAACTTCTCAAATGAATGCCTAGCTCCACTGAAATCAGCAGGAGTTTTGTTTGTGACTTCAAATAAAATGATGATTCCACCATAAACTGGTTTATAGCTTTCACTAGGTAGGGACTACAAAGTGAAGCCACTTCCCTGTACACTAGATAGGTATTTGCCAGCTGCATTTGGGTTGGGATTAGAAAAGAATAAAATTTGCTCTGTTCTTTCCTTTCAGTCTTTTAATTAATTTGTGCTTAGCTACCCTGCCTTTTTTTGCTGCAAAGAGCAGACATTAAATCGGGATTGTATGTGTTGACAGTCCCGGCTTGAGCCTTCTCGCAGGTTGGCTGAGATTTAACAATACATTTCTTCCCATGGTATTTTCTGTCACGTATTTTTTAAACAAGTGCTTTTCTGTCAGCTCTAGAGGGCATGAAGAAAAGATGTACTATAAAGCAGCAAACAAAAGGCAATTTCACGTTTAGCATTTGCAAGATTGTATTGGCAACTCTCCTTCTCTATAATCTTTATATGAAATGTATAGTTTGTTTACTGTGCTATTCAGTGGAATAAAGGAAATTAAGGAACACTTCATCAAAAAGAATGACTCAGTTTACCTTTGACCACAGAAGAGTAAGCTCTACTGACATTTTATGGAGTCACTGCCAACAGAGCTGGACTTTGGCTAGGACCTAGCGGAAATGGGCACCTGAAAAGGAGCCCAATCGGGCACCTGCTCTGCACCACGTTAGCTGTGAAGCCTCTAGCACCGGCTGGAAGTGCGTTGAGCTGGATGGTGTGTCACAGGGCAAATATTTGAGCAGTGCCATCACCGTGGTGCTTCACGGTCAGAAGTAATCTGATACAGTAGCCCATTTTTCTGCTAGGAGAATAGCCTTATAGTGCCGTTGCTATTGGCTCCATTGGTTTGAGCTTGTTCCCTTTGAAATCAAAGATAAAATTCATACTATCTTGAACAGGAGCAGTATGGGGCCTGGCTAAAGCACCACACATTGCTTTGAAAGTTAAGGAAGCGTTAAGGACAGAATAATAACTTTCATTAAGTATGACAAAAATCAGTGCAATTTGCACTGTCCAGCTATTCATCTTGTTGTACATACAGATTATCAGAATCTGGTTATCACATTTAGTAATCCCAGCCTGGCACCGGCTGAAAAAGTTCTTTACAAAACATACACCCCGGGGCAGGACACTCCATAAAGTCAATGTTTTTATTGCATTCCTTTTTGATACAACAGCCCTCTTGTCATGTAGCATTTCTCTTCTTTATTCATTTTTTTAATAGAGGGTGAAAAACAGAGATGATACAAGATGATAACTTAATGTAGTGATTGCTGGTTGTCCATGGAGAAGCATAAACTTGACCCAGGATTTGGAACAAAGCCAAGAAAACTGATGAGAAGAAAGATCCTTGGTATCATGTGCTGTAGGTCATCATGGGACCCATTGCAAAGCCCAGCTGTGCAGTGAGCTCTGTCTCTGCAGGCACCAGTGTCTCCCCATGTAGGCACCACGGTATTAGGCACCAGGAACCAGTGCCCACAGCTCTTCATGTGGAGAAAGGTTCTTACAATTAAAAACTGTAGACATAATGGAGGTTTAAGAAAAAAATAAAAGAAGATGGGGAAGAGGAAGAAGGAATTGTCCTAAAAGAAGGACCTGGATTCCTGCTATCACAAGGACTTAACAAAAACCAAAAAGAGACAACGTAGAGAGGGCTGAATCAATTCCTACCCCAAAAGGGTTTTCTGTTGGGGTGGTGAGGCTGCAGCTCTTGATGCTGCTCTGATTGCTGATGGCATCAGCACTTAACTTGGGATGGTGGGCATGCAGGGAGGAGAGAGCTGGAAGGGGAAGTTTGCCTTACTGTAGCTTGCAGGAGTGCCCTGGGCCACCACATTCCTGCACTGGAGTCCCAGTAAAGACCATTGCTTCCTGAAGAAATTTCAAAAGACATTTCCAGAAGAAAAAGACAAAGGGGGAGAAGGGCAAGCAGACCTCAGTACAGACTGGGGAGGAAGGGGTGCATTGCGTAGTGCGGATGAGCAAGCCCAAACGTGTTGACTTCCAAGGTTGGACTGCTCCCTCGACTGAAAGGTCAGTGCTTGCAAGTATTGCGAGCAGTGGTGACAGAAGACCTAGTTTAATGATGAGAAAAGCTTGATGGGACTGGTCAGAAGAAGGAACATGTTTCTAAAACACACTGGACAAAGCCTGACTGGCGAATTCCCTGCTTGGTCAGCTGCAAGGGAGAATGTGCACCTGCACCTGGACTCTCCTCTCAGAGGTCACATGCTGAAACAGTGTTCTGAGTGGGTTTGCACAAGCTGAACAGCCATACTTTATTTCTCTGATGATACTAGTATTTGTACCCAACTGCCATAAACCGCGTAGTGTGCACTTTATTCAAGGTTTGTCATAGCAGTCAGTTCATGCAAGTCAATTACGTTTTTGTGTACTGGGAGCCCGCTCACCGCAAGACATATTAAGTTACAATTAACATAATGAAATGTTGTAACATCTGAGCCAGGATGGACAGGGCACTTGGAGGCAGGCATCCCATCAGCAGGAGGATTCAGGCTGCCAACAGGCATGGTGGCACTGGATCTTGATGCTCACCTAAACTCGCTGATAAATTAGCTTGTTATTCCTTCTTCCTCAGGCACAGCAGACAGTTCTTATTGGGTATGTCTCTTAGCTGAATTAGGTTGGTACGTTGCCAGCCCTGATCACAGAACTTTATCTAAGACATCTCGTGATGTTGGCTGTAAGGAAAAATGCTTCATAAGTGGGTGATCTTTCTTATCCAGTGTATTTCTGTAGAGGAGCTATCATTTAAACACTGCACTCCATAAAGATAACTAAACAAGCATGACTATAAGATTGGTTTAAATATAAAAACATGTATTTTCTTGCCTAAAACTATAAAATATGAGAATGAGTGTAATCAGGATTTATTTTCTATACCAGAAGAAAAATAGCTTGAATAGTATCATTCAAAGTTCTTCATGCTTTATTAAAAAAAAATACAAACAAGCCAAAAAGAACCCACCACCAACTATCTGTTATTTATGGTCTTTCCAGCATTGTATATTATCTGACCTTTCAGCACAGCTTGTCTCTAGAAGCTCAGTTTGAAGAGGCATTTATTAGGAGGTGGAAGATCTCTTTGCACTTCAGTCTAGAGGAGTTCATATCCATGGTGTCCATGACCAAGGAGGCTGCAGTCTCTGTTCTGGCTGAGAATGAGCCACTCTGCCACAGAAGCTCATGGAAGCAAGGTGATAGTGTGTGCTGAAGGATGGCTCTAAAGGCTTGGAGTTCAGGAGCGGAGGATCTTAGGTGTTCTGCTTTATCCAGCATTAAATGCAGGTGCTGCCCTGGGATCAAGGACTCAAACCTCAGGCTCTCCTTTCCTATACTTTCCTTGTTCACCATGTTATTCAGAATGTACCTCCTTGAGTTACACCATTTCACATATGATCAGCAACAAAAATTCATTCTTCTCAAGGTCATTAATTACAGTAGAGCCAGAACATTCAGTGTTCTTGTTGGGCATCTTCCTTTAAGCTAGAAGGATTTACTTGAATTATATCTCTTCTAATTTCAGCTTCTAGGAAGTGAACATTCAGTTCTCAATTTGAGGAAACAAACAGCTTTGTTGTATCCTAACTACAGGCCAGAAGTTAATTCATGATGTCTGTCAGAGTCTTTTCCATTTGTATTAGTATAAACTTAGAATTACTCAGATAAGATGCAGCAAATTACAGTAGAAGTCAGAGAACGTGGTTTTAAGCAGTACCTGCCTCCATCCCAGTGTTTTGCCCTTCCAAGCACCATTCTGCAAGAGGCTGGCATCTGCCTTTCCAGCTGAGGTCCAGCCTGCCGCTCACTGCAGTCGCTGGGAAGTTTTCCATGGCTTCAGGACGCGCTGGAGCTGGCTCGCTGTCTCTTCTTTCAAAGCTGCAAACTGGTTTAGCTAGCACAACCAGCACTTTGCAGACAACTCAGCAATTACGGGATCATATAACTACAGTAAGAGGCTGAGCTGCAAATTACTGTAATTATGAATATTTCTGTTGCAAGGCAAATTTACAGCCAGATATGTCATGTCAAAATTATTTCATTTTGTGGGTAATTCTAATTTTGCAATACATTTCTAGAACTTCATTTTCCTGTTAAACAGCATTTTAATTTGAAGAGTCTATTACAGCGGTTATAGTGGATTATTGGAAGAATTTAGAGGCAGATTATGAAATGCAAACATTCTCCATTGCAGGCTAAATCCGCATCCCAGACAGAACAGCCCAGATGGGAATAGCAATTAATGTCACTACGAGGGTGCTGGACAGTGTTTCAGGAGAGGCACAGTTCCCTGCTAGGGTACAGTTTTTTACACACATCTCCCTGAATCCAAAACCTCGGGATGAGAGGTGACAGCCTTAAATTGGGCCAGAGGAGGTTCAGGTAGGATATTAGGAAAAATTTCTTCTCAGAAAGAGTGGTGCTGCACTGGCACAGGCTTCCCAGGGAGGTGGTGGAGTCTCTGTCCCTGGAGGTGTTCAAGAACCGTGTGGATGTGGCACTGAAGGACATGGTCAGCGGGCATGGTGGGGATGCGTTGATGGTTGGACTGGTTGATCTTAGTGGTCTTTTCCAACCTTAATGATTCCACGATTCTCAGATTCCAGCCTCTCCAGAGCTCACCTAAGCACTGCTGCCAGTGATGTGCAGCACCACAGGGGACACGGCACCCGTGGCACAGAGGACTGCTTTGCCTTTCCCAGCCCCATCCATGATTGACACAAGGCAAATGCAGGGATTTAACCAGGCTCTCCCTCCTGCACCGGCTGCCAATGGAAAGAGTCGTGACTCGAGGCTGACCGTGTCTCCACTAAAAGAAGGAATGACCTTGTCACCTTTATCCTCGTATCTAGTTACATGACACGGGAGGAAGCCAAAAAACGCCCCTCTCCTTGCCTGTTTGCTCATTAGCAGTTCATGGGACGGGCTTGACCCTTGGTTCCCCTGCAGCCGCCCCTGCTGGGGTCTGAGGCACGCATGGCATGCAGGGCCAAGCCCTGGGGCACACTCCAGGTGCAGCGGATGACTGGGGTGCTTTCCTCAGCAAAGAGCTGCAGCCATGGCTCATGAGATGTGAATTAGAGGTGCTAGGGCTGCTCGGCCCTCAAGATGGTGGTTCAGGGCATTCCGCCCCTCATCACCGAGCTTTGGCCCCACTGGATCACAGCTGTTCCCTGCGGTTTGTGTGGTGTTCACAGATTATTTTCACATACCTCACGGGAGTCAGTCCCTCCCCAGGCTAGCTGAGATGAAGCCTCCGTGATACAGGCTTTCATCTGCAACTGCTAGGCAACAGTCTTTGCATTCCCAAACATTATAAAGTCCGAGCAGCTCCACAGCAGAGCTGGAGGTGGCCTTTGCTGGAACACCCTTGCCTGCACAGACACTGCTTTGTTCCAGCAGCAATATCTGGAGAGCCTCTCCAAGAGTAAGCCTTGGACAGAAAGCTCTACCAAGTGCCATAGTGAGTGGGGAGAAATGATTTTTCAGACACTAAAAGGGTTTAATGAAGAGCAGAGAGTAAAATGGTATATGAAAATATGGACGCATCATTAACTCCTGCGTTATGTCGTAGTCAAGCACTTAGCAGCAGGATTTCATACAATCTGGCCTTATCCTCCAAAGAGGATAATTCCCATCAGCTTGATGGCCGAGATCTTGTAGTCTCCTTCATGAGGTATCAATTATTTATTCTGTGCACTCCAAAAGTCAGCAAATCCTTTTGGTACACAAGAAGACTGCTAAACAAGCTGCTGAAGGACTAGTGCTGCTTTTCCAGCTCCAGCCTCAGCAAGGGACGTTCCCCACCTCATCACTGCTTCGCTCCCCCAGGTCCTTGTGCAACAAGGCTGGTTTAAGTGACACCTGACCCAGCTTTTCTCCCACCTCCAGGCCACCACTTGCTGTCCCCCATTTGCACCACTGTGATCATCTGTGGAGTCAAGCAGTAAATCATGAAATCCTAGAACCATAGAATATCCCAGTTGGAAGGTAACCACATCTCCCTGGCTATGGGATGCTATCAGTGTTTTCAACCAAGAGCTGGGCGAGGAGGAAAGGTGCTGGTTGTCCCAGCATTTCCTCCCAATGCCCAACTGTGCAGCAACTTCTCAAAGAGGCCCTTCCACTGCCAAGCGTGTCCACCCAAACCAACCAACAGGGCACAGCACCTGCACAGCTGCTGCACTTCTTTCTTATATGTGGCAAACTAGATTAAACTCCTTGTGAAATTAGCTAGTGATCTTTCACAATTAAACTCATAATTAATGTAAATAGCCAATTTAATATATACCCAAGAGGTGATTTGTATTTAAATGCACACTTTTTGGTCATTTATATTGTATTGCATTACATTAGTCTGGGAGATCCATCTGTTGTTAAACCTGCCCAAGACTTCTCATTAAATAAAATTGTGACAGTGGTTACAATGCAGATTTTTTTCATGTTGATTATCTGCCTGAAGCAGAATAGCCAACTATTTTAATTACCTGAAAGAATAAAAATAGAAAAAAAAAAATAGATGATCTCTTGTGAAATAAATGTTCCCTATATTCCTTTGAAAATGTGACAAGGAAAACCTCTGTATTTTTCAAATTTCAGATGTGTAAGTGACATTGATCTCCTTGCTTTTGTGTCAGACCTCACAGTTGTGTTGGGCTACTCAGACTGGGGGGTAAGTATCATGGTAGCTATTTTAGTTGTACAAAAATTACTCGTCTCAGGATGTGTCTTCAGCACATTTTTGTCTGCAGTGAAGGAGTGCTCCTGGAATACATCCTCCTGTCATCCCTGTTGACCATGCTATGGTTCACACCATGGAGTGGTCTCGGAGCCACCAGCTGAATCCTTTGCCGATGAAACTAAGCCAAAAGATGTTCCCTGGGGACATGTCTTGTGTGACAATGGGATGAGACTAGAGTGAGACCAAAGCAACCCGCACCAGTAAACATTTCAGAACTGCTCCTCCCTTTTGCAGTCTGCTCCTATCTCACCTCACTGCATCCTAAAGTTTCTGTGGCATATGTCAGTGCTATTTATCATAGAATCATAGAATGGTTTGGGTTGGAAGGGACCTAGAAGATCATTCTGTTCCAACCTCCCTGCTGTAGGCAGAGATACCTCCCACTAGACCAGGCTGCTCAAAGCCCCATCCAGCCTGGCCTTGAATGCTTCCAGGGAGGGGGCATTCACAATATTCCTAGTTGGAAAGGGGCATTCCTAATCTCTATTCTAAATCTACTCTCTTCCAGTTTAAAACCATTTCCCCTCATCCTGTCACTACCTGCCCTTATAAAAAGTCCCTCCCCATCTCTCCTGTAGGACCCCTTCAGGTACGGGGAGGCCGCTATAAGGTCTCCTTGGAGCCTTCGCTTCTCCAGTCTGATGACCTCCAGCTCTCTCAGCCTGTCCTCATGGTGGAGGTGCTCCAGCCCTCTGATCATCTTTGTGGGCTTCCTCTGGACCCGCTCCTACAACTCCATGTCCTTCTTGTGTTGGGGGCTCCTGATCTGGACACAATACTCCAGGTGGGGTCTCACAAGAGTAGAGTAGAGGGGCAGAATCATCTCCTTTGACCTGCTGGTCACACTTCTCTTGATGCAAAGTTCACCTGTCATCTGCAGAGATGTCTGAACACACCCTGGCTAAGTAATTTAGAAAATTCAAATCTTTGCTGTTTAAGGTTAGAGAAAATGACTTCACCCTTGGGCATGCATCTATCTAGTTATCTATCTATCTATCTATCTATCTATCTATCTATCTATCTATCTATCCATCTATCTATCTATCTATCTATCTATCAATTACCTATCTACCTACCTTCCTACTTACCTACCTCCTTACCACCTACCATCTAGGACCATGCCTATGGACGCAGCTTAACATGCTTCCAAACTTCAGAAAGCGTTTTTGCACAACATGCATGCACAAATAAAAAATATCCTCTGTTCTGCAAAGTGGAGTCACAGCTCCTGAGTCCTGGCCCTCCTGCATCCTGGGAGTGCACAGAAACCTGCTTCCTGGCACTGCACAGCATGTTTTGTAGCCATAAAAAAGTAGCCAGGACTTGGGACATGGGCAGAAATGCTTCCTAATGATGCTGCATGTACTAGAAAGTAATTTCTGGAACCCAAACTATGTAAATAAAATCTTCTACTGACCTCTTTCTCCCCTCTCAGTTCCCAACCTTATAAATAACTCTTACTTCCACCTTCAGATTTTTTCCAGAGCTCTGCTGAGGCTTTTGGTCTGCCTATTTTTAGCATTGCATTTATTGACAGTGGTTTCCTCCTTGTCTGCTTATTCAGGCAGCAGCCTAGAGAATGCAGAGGTTATTCGATTTCCCCAAATTGGCTTTCCATGGACAGATCTGTAAAGTTTCTGAAGACAAAAAGAGAGGTCGTAGCTTCTTTCCATCACACTTGCTGTATACATCCTGTGAGAGTCACCGGGAGACCCACACACTGCCTGCCTTCAAAGCTTCCCGACATGAGAACATACTCTCTGTTACCCAGGTGCAATCATTTATCTCTGGGGAAGCCAGCAAGGAAGACGTTAATGCACATAATAAGGAGTAGGGCAGCAGGATGCATTTTAGATAACTCCTGTCAAAAAATATTATCATGGCTGAAATATTATCATATTATTAGTGGCTGAAAATATATAAGAAAAATGCTAGAATAATAACAGATATTTTTCCCTGTTTCTCTGCAGACAGAATTGAATCACTAGCCTCATACTGTGCATGCTGACTAGGCATAACATTGCTGTTGTTGGGAAAATTTCTGGTGTGGTTGGTGCACAAGTACCTGACACATAACCGTGCCAGTTAGAAATGCTTGGAAAGTGCAAACTTGTACGATACACCCATAAACCTTGAGAGGAGACAAAGTAGACAGATCTCATAAAATGTGGCTTTTGCAGGTCTTTGCTTTAACCATTAACATCCACTAGGTTAAAAACACCAAGTAGTCTAAGTAGCAGATTTTTTTTACAGTGGTAGTCCCTTCTTGATGGGTAATAATGCAGACAAATGGAAAGTGATTATAGTGTTAATTTAAACCATCAAAAAGATAATTGTTTGATAAATTTATTAATTTATATAACCATTTACATTTGCTTGATGCTTTGCTCTAGGCACAAAATTTAGACAAATCCAACAAGAGGGTTAAAATGACAGAAAAAGTTGCAAACTGTTATAAAAATTGATTTTACCAAGATACGTGCTGTAAGGTCTGATTTTCAGAGACATGCCTAAAGTAGGACACATGATTGAAGAACTTGCTGAATCAGAGATTTTGTGTACAAAAGACCAGTTATGCAGCTAAGTGGCTGTGCAAATAGACTGTGTGATTTCCTTATGCAGTTGCAACTGCATACAGAAAAGCTTCGTGTTCATTGCTGCTACAACTTACGGGAGCACTAATTGGGAAATTACATTTAGTATGGCCATAGAGCCAAAGATTTTCCACTGTAAATTGAATTTTAGCTTCCACCTTCTGTCCACCGGTAAGATATGCCTTGAAAAGCCAGCAGATTAGATGTGGCCTGTGGTAGATTGATTCTCCAAGACTTGAAGTAGCTCATACATTTGATCTGAGGGAGAAACTGACAGAAGAAGAAGGTTGCCATCCAGTCCTTGGACCAGTGAGAAGATGAGGGTGACAGCACAGCCAATGGGTGAGTTTCATGGCTGTTTCTTACCAATGGAGGAGTGCCAGGATGGGCTTTTTCTGTCCCAGAGCCTGGTAGAGAACAAGCTCCAGCTTCTTCTGGTCCCTGTTCCATTTCTTGTCTCATTCTTGATTTCCTTTCCCAGCCTCTCAACCTTTCCAGCCTTTCCTGTTTTCTAGTCTGTGAGCTCTTTACCCTTGGCCTGTCCTCTCCTCCCAGCTCTCGGTGTGGTTTCTGCACAGCCCTGGCCTGCAGACCCTTGCCCCAGCCACAACCTCTGTTCCTCTGAAATGTCTCTCCTTTCCTCTCCTTGAGAAGCTCCTGATCCTCAGAGACTTCTCCCATGTGTGGTCAGTGGGGCGTTGGGCTATGCACTGAGCGTGGTGAAAAACAACATGCTGAGCAGTGCTTAGTTAGTGGGCACCATCCCTTCTGTGCAAGCAAAGAGAGAAGGGCTTGGTGACAAGTATTGACAGTGGCTGGAGGTGTCACAGCAAGCTGACTTAGGGTCAGTTCAGAGGTAAAGTCATTAGGGAGAGGCTGTGTCCATGTTCCTTAACAGGAGGTGTGAATACTCCTTCATAAGTGATCACACAATTAATGGAAAGATTTCAGAGTCAGCTTTCACATCAACGTTTCCTAGATGTACCCCACTTTGCAACTCA
This sequence comes from Numida meleagris, assembly GCF_002078875.1. Lineage (NCBI taxonomy): Eukaryota > Metazoa > Chordata > Aves > Galliformes > Numididae > Numida > Numida meleagris. Next base: position 165,318,654 of record NC_034409.1, read on the forward strand.
GGGCTCTTTTGACAGTTTTGTATGTGTATGCACAGCACTGTATAGATTCCTCCTACCACACCCTCGAATGAATAGCTCGGACAGACGATGAGGCAGATGTGTAAGACATTTGCAGTATGAAATGCTACTGAATAAGCAAGCAGCTGTATACTGATCTGGCTTCATTTTCCAGATGGCCACAGCAAGCAGCATCCTGCAGAGAGCATTATAATGGTCAAGTCCCGAGCTGACAAAGGGTGAGTAAGTGTAATAATATCTGCGACTTGAAAGAAAGGATTGTACAATTGCTGCCAAGAACAGATGGCAAGATAGTGTTCTTAGCCACAAGTGATACCAGCCTACTAGCAGGAACCACAGATCTTTATTGCAAACTTATCTTATGACAATTGATGCAATCCCTTAATCAAAGAACCTTGACTGTTCCTCTAGTTAATTCCCCCATCCAGTCGGCATTACCAAGCAGTGTCTGGTATAAGGCTTAGCCACATAAGCAGCTCCTAGATTCCTATCCCGTGAAGATGCTGGCTAGTATCGTGCATTACATCAGTCCAGTCGGATTAGATAGAGAAAAGGGCTTTATTCAGACTGCTATCAGGAGTGTCTCACATATGAGCTGTGATTCTTAAAGGATCAAAGCACTGATGAGTGATCCAGATCCCAGACCTTATGGCATCAGGAGACGTACCTGTGGCACACAGATTAGGTAGATCCTCTGCTGAAAGTGCCTAACAGGACCCCAGCAACTAACTGTCTCACTCATCTCAACAGAATCTGTGGCTAAGGCTTCCCATGAGGGTCCCCTTGGAAAAATCAGGTGAGTTTGATGTCTGGATATGCTCAGAGCAGGCACTCAACCAGTGCTGCAGGTCAGCTGAGGAAGGGCAGCTCCTCCAGCTGCTCGCAGCCACAGACCTACGCCCTTCATCCGGGCAAGGAAACTATTCCAGCAGAGATCAGCCAGCTGGAGAAAAGGTGCCTCCTCATTAGCCTTCGCTTCAGTCTGAGCTCTACTCTTAAATATATGATAATATATTACAGTTGAATATGTTCTTTAATATGAATGTTAAAAGGTACCGGTTAGAACACGCTAGCTAATATATTTTAGAATAATACCTTTTGTCTAAAACTAAACAAGTACTCACCAGCAGTAAGGAAATCACCCCCTAGTATTTCATTTTTCATTCATCCCAGCCTTCCTTTTTGCTATATGTGCTCTCTGCGTTCTTTTCCCATGAGATCTTTCATATTTATTCTTGCTTTAGAAAGCTGTTGCTCTCCAGCCTACCATACATAATACCCAGCCTGTGAAATTGAGTTTGCCCTTGACCATTCACCCTGAAGCCAGCAAAGAAAGATGTGAAAGGTGAGGAGAAAAGGGAAGAAGAAATGTCCTTTAAAGTGATACGCCAGTGCTGTTTCAAAAAACACCCTCTGTCTACTGTATCTCGTGGCTAAGGGATAGGCACGATATGCAGATGAACACTGAAATGGGGATGAGGAAAACAGTGTTCTTCAAAGGAAGAAAGGATCCCAGGCTGTCCCAGTCTAAAGCTGCCCTTAAGAATCAGCTCCTGAATCACCACTGAGGCCATGGGCAGGGCCTTCCCATTTCCACAGCTCAGTGGAGGCTTGGGTTCCCCAAGCCCCACATGCATGCCTTTGGTAGCCCTGCTCTGCTTTATTGAGATGCACAGCCAATGCTGTTGCAAACACCACTGGGGATGGAAAGAGTCTGCACATACCGGCTGAAAAATAACAAAGTGACATTCACACAGAAAATGAAACACGATACATCTGGGGAAAAAGCAGCTGAAACGCAGATGTTCAAGGGGGTGAGAATCCTAGAAAGCTGGAGCTCCAGAGGAGAGCTGGGGGTGGTGGGAAGCAAAGGATACAGCGCAAGGAAGCACCCCAGGTGGTTCTGACCCGTGGCTACGTGACACCTGAGGTGATGGGGTCTGGTGATGGCACATGCTGGAGCCCTCAGCCCGCAGAGTTTCTCCATTGAGCATGGTGCCAGGGCCATGGAGCTGAGTGAGGCTCCTCCATGCTGGAGCCAGGCTGCAGCCAGCTTGCCCTGGACCTTCTCTGTGCTGTACGCCTTCACTCCTAAAACCCAAGCACATCACTTTCATCCTCCTTAAACGGTGCAAAGAGAACTCATCTGGTCAAAAATGGTCAGTTAGGAATCGTCTCCATGTAAAACCCTTTCTGAGCAGATGTCTTCCTCTATTACCTGCTTCTCCCTCCTACCAACAAAACCCAGTGTGCGTAAGGTCTGCAGAAGAGCTTTTATACAATCCCTGGGGATAATCTGGTACACTCACCTCTTTTGGTGGAATAAGGCCACTGATGAACCCTTATGACAACTGTAGAAGTTAGAAAATGTCCATGAATCCCAGCCTCAAGGAAGAGCTTTGCTTTCTTCTGTGTGGCTGAGCTGCATGCAGAGGGTAAGGCACCTCATTTCCCAGCCCTACCTCAGCTTATTGTGCAGGAGTATCCCTGGGACATGGTAAGAAAAAAAGAGAAAGCCACACTAAAAGGCAACTCAAATGTTCACTCTGCCTCTCTTGTGTCCAAAATGTAATATAAAAGGAAGAAGAGATTTTACACCAAGATTCTTCTCATTTCTCTCTGCTAGAACCTCAGCCTTCCTTGGGCTGTCCTTTGAGCTCGCTCTGCTCATGGCTGTATTTCTTATGACACAAGGCACTCCCTGTGTCTACATGTCTGGAAGTCTGGATGTCTTCTCTAACATCTTTAGTTTGCAAGGCCTTTGCAACAATCCCCTCCATCTACATCTGAGCCTCTTGGGGGGCATTTCCTCATCCTGGTGCTGGTGTTCCCAAAGCTCTGCTCCCATTCAGAGAGCTTTTGCTCATTTAAAATCATGTTTTGAATCACTTCCCATCATCTCAATCTACTTTTAAAAGCAGAACTGAAAATGGTATGTATAATAAGTATAGTTTAAGGAAGTTGGTGTGGCTACCTTTGATCTCCTTTTTTATAGAGGAGCTTGGGTCACGCTGTCAGATGAATGTTTTTTGTTGCACTGTTCTGTTTTCTGGATAAAGGTGAGAGCTGTGATTTTTCCGAACTATTTTGATACACAGACACCTACCCAGGGGAGGTAGCGGCGCTGAGAAGAAGAATTCGAGCCTATCAAAGGCTCACAGTCATCACTGCTTTTTATGAACTCCTTCCAAGCCTTCCCCTGATATCCAGGAAAGCAGTGCGCTTAACTTTGCTTTGAAAAAAGAAAAAAAAAACTGAAGACGGCGCAGCGTTAATAAATGCTCAGGCCCAAGACGTTTGAGGAAACAATGTCTTCTTTCAGATTCCCACCATGGTGAGCGTACGTCCGGCTGCGCGGCCGTGCGGGGGTCTGAGCATCGCATGGCCCAGATTCCTTTCCTGACTTGCAATTGTTCTGCTCCGTGACCTATCTCCGTCATCGCTCCCCATAGCCCTGATTGCTGTCGCCCTCAAGTCCTGGGAAAGGCACTTAACCTCCCTGAGATTCAGTTGTGACCTCTGTGAAAGAAATTGTTCCACAGCCTCACGCAAGAAGTGCTCTGGAAGCTGGGAAAGAGCTGCTTTTGCTCGTTAGCGAGAGCTCAACGGAGTTAAAAGTGGAGAAAGAAATAGCATATGACCCCGATAATCCCTTCTGATGCCTGCACTGTGCCCCGCTACCTGACCTGCCTGTTCTGGGCCTTTGCGAGGAACCGTGGGAGCCGCGCATCTCCTGCCATGGGGCTGGCAGGGCCCCCGTGCTCACGTGGCATTTCAGCGCTGTGCTCTGTGCTCTCTCACACCCAGATGTTTGCGGGCGGCGTACCAAACATTTCAGTACCTTTTTGCCTTCATCCCGAGGCTTCGATGAGCAGCCGCATTCTCCCCTGCTCTACTGCTGAGTGTCTCACTTCCAAGTGCACTCCTCATCTTCGTTGCATGAATTAAGCCCTAATTGTCCGCTCCGAGAATTTCAGAGTTGCTGAATGAATTCCTTCCCCTGCTGCGAAGGAAGTTGTCTCTTTTGTTTGAGGACCGTGGCACACTGCAGCAGGTTTCCTGTTCAAATGCCTCTCTCATCCCTGTAACCCTTTATGTCATCCAAAACTCGTCTCACGAGCCATGCAAAGAATGCAGTCCTACACGTAATCCTGTCGAACATTTGGTTAGTGACAACTCATTCATCTCCGTGGAGTGGGCTAAATGCAAACAGTAATTACCCTAAAATCATCTTCTACCAATAGTCTCAATTTCTGCATTTTGTTGTGTCACATACAGATGTGCTCCTGCTTCCTTCATGAAGACTGAGATGAATCAGCTGATGAGGGAGGGGAAGCACGGGTTTAATTTTAGCTCTTTGGTACGTTTTGAAACAAAATGTTTTTAACGTGATTCCTCCTGTTCAGACTAATTTTATTTATTCACTGTGTAGGAAGTCTTCCACAATGTGAATATTTGGTGATACCTGACATAGACAGAATATTTCTTGAAAATCAATCCATTTATTAACACCTTCACACTCTTTTGATATCCTCATTGTTGAGAGTTCATCAATTATCTGATCAAGAAACTCACTTCACAGCTACCATTTACAGCAACAAAAGGCTGATTTATATCTTTCTAAATTATAAAATACATATAGAAAATAATTTAGCTCAACTCACATCCCTTCTGTGTACGCTATTTAGATCATTGTACAGTATCCTATTTTCTGACAATTCAACTTCTGGAACTACAAGTCTATGAGACCACTGCATTTCAGAGAGAGTCAGCACATTTTTGCTATACAAGCAAAAAAAAAACCCAAACCATTATTATTAGTATTTTAAGTGTCCACTGAGCCACAAAATCATCAAAACAAGAGTGAAATCTCAGAAACATGTTTTTTTGGGGGGACATAATGATGCTGCTGAAAGACAGGTAGCCATCACCTACATGTAAGATTTTTCTATTTCTGTTCTCTTTCCCTGCTCTTTCCCACTTTATTTTCCAGCTTCAGTGAATGTCAAGGAAGCAGCCAGACCCGCTGTGAATGCTAATATCATATCAGACTAAAGGTACCCACAAAGAAGCAACATTGATGGAAAAATCCCTATGTAAAATAAAATCCTATAACAAATAGATTTGCTTCCCATTTGAAATACAATGAAAATGTTGCATTAGCAAGTAATCTAGTGGGTTATAAATATGTGCTTCTTAGTATTAAGAGGTAGAAGAAAAATGCAGAATTAAACAACTCGAGGTCAATAAAGTATGACATTGCAGCTTATGGATGAAATTAAACCTCATGCTCACAATATTTAAATAGTGGTGCTTTTAATAAAAGTTGCTGGGTTTGGTTTTTTTTAATCTTGTATTGCCTATTATGTTTCAAAGGCAGAAAGACTCAAATTTTAGAGTCTCAAGACTCAAATTTTAGAGTCAATTTTTCAGCTTGCAATCGGCGTATTCTGCGCTTTTCCACTTTCATCCTGATTTTCAATAGCGCTTTTTGAAAGATAATTAAAAGATCTGAATTAGCTGAGGGTGAGCATTATGGCTAGCAAGTTCTCTGGAAGAAGATCTGTAAAACCACAAGATGGATGAGAAGCAGTCCGGATGCATGCTAGCATTTATTCTTTCCATTAGGCCATTTACTGCTCTTGAGCTGTGACAGAACTCCCACTGATATCGATGAAGTTGTACGCATTGATCCAGAGGGAAGAAAGACTCCTGCAGGAGGAAGACTCTTTTTTTTTTTTTTTCCTTTCTCCCTCTGTGACAGAGAATTGATCAAAGTGCAAATATTTGGGTTGGGAAGCTCATCATGGCGAACTCAAGGTCAGAGCCAAAGGGACTTGGGTATCGCTGGGAGAGGTGCTGCAATGCTTAGCACTTGTGTGGCCACCAACCAGCTCTCTCTGATGACCCAAAGTAGGCAATATGTTGCCTACACAACATGTTTAGGGGCGAGTTTGATGTCTGCAGCTAGGCCAGCAAATGGACAGGGCCCATGGAGTCAGGCCTACACCTGAGGGGCTCTCTGAAAAGCTCCTGCCCTTTCAGTGGAAGAACAGAGATGACACCATCAGTGTGTCATCAGAAGGGCTGGCTCCTTCCTCAGGCTGAGGATACTGAGGCCACAGCTCCTCTGAGAAGAGCATCACTATAGTCTTCCTCTGCAAGCAGGGCCACTAATGACAGGAGGAATGCAAGACCTGAATGGCCAGAAGGGGAGAAAACCAACATCTATAGGCACTCAGGCACCAGCGTTTACTCCTTCCAACGAGAAGAAATGTGGACACCATGGTGGTAGATAGCTGAAGCTGTCGAGGTAGGGATGGGACCACCCAGGGCCTGGCTGTGGCCTTCCGGAAGCTTTGGTGTTGGGAGCTGCAATGTGTGGTGAGGAGGTGGCACAGCAGGAAGGGAGGGCTCCTCATGTGGCACTTTGGGATGAAGCAGCATGGAGCATCACTGCCTGTTGCACAGGCTGCGCGACCCAAACCATACCATATATCTCAAGCTCTGTAACCACCAGCGCAGAAAGCTTGCATGGACTGGAAACCTGGCAACACATAGGTCCGGGCACAGACAAAAGGGTGAGGTGGGGGCATCAGCACAGCCACCTCCACCCCACACAGCCCCCATTCTCCAGAGATTTCCTGGCACAGCAAACTCCTCTTGGCCATTTTGCCTTTTGGGTAACATCTGATTTATACTCATCCCCCACATGTATAGCATTTGTTTATTTCTGTAATATATTAAAATATAGCAACATTCCATACTTGGGGGGGAGCTTAGAGGGAGAGTAATGACTTACACATGTTCTGTGCTACACTGGATATCTTCCAGTATCATAAATAAGAGGGAAAGCGAGATTTTACAGCTCAACCATTAATGAGAACAGTCCACTATCACATATGGAAAAATACTTTAGTCAGTAAAAGCTGACACAACACTGATGGCATTTAGCTGTCCAACATGAATCATCTTCATAGAATACATTCCAAGAGAAAATATTATATCATTAGTTGATTTGTAACCTCATTGCAGGCACTGCAAATAAATGTTGGCATCGATATGCACTAAAACTAGCTAGCACAGACCTAGACATAAGTTAATTAAACTGCAAGTGCTGTATCAAGGGTTAAACCTCCCAGGTATTTTTCTGTGCTACCTGCAGGTGCTTTTTGCCCCCTATCCATGCTAGGTTGTTTGCAGAATGAAAGACTGAATGAATATTGCAGATGAGTCAGTGCTCTTAGAAGAATCATAGAACAGAGTAGAAAAGACCACTAAGATCATCAAGTCCAACCATCTGCCCACTCCCACCATGCCCACTGACCATGTCCCTCAGTGCCACATCCACATAGGTTCTTGAACACCTTCAGGGACGGTGACTCCACCACCTCCCTGGGCAGCCTGTTCCAAGAAATGGGCAACAAACGAACAAACAAACAAAAAGAAACAAAAAGTAAGGCTTTTAAGGACTGAAAAGAAAATAGTCTGCATGGCAGAAGGGGAGATTCTAAAGCCATTCATTTCCCAGATCTGGTTTACACCGATGCCTGTCTGCCATCCCCAGAGAGTCAAGCACCACACTTTTTCATGTTTTTGCTGTGAATGTAAGTGCTCTCCAGACTCTCCCATGAAATTCCTCTCCGGGTTTGCTTATGGACTCCCCAGGACACAGTTATCTTTCCCTGCCATCTCACAAAGCACCCAAACTGCTCTGAAAGCCTCCAGGTGCCCAGCCCAGCATCTTATTTGAAGTAGCTCCTCTGTAGAGATGTGTGTCTCTGAGGGCGGTTTGGGCCTGAATCATGTCCAAAGTGCCTACTTTTCCCACTGGCTCAGGTGATTAAGCTCCAAGCACAGGCACCTCCATGATGTGGAGGTGGGCAGAATCTGGCCACCAGTGCCCACATGGGCCCTGAGTGCCTGAGCACCTGCACGGATCTGAGCCCTTTGGCCACCCCTAATGAGGCTGTTCAGCTTCAGGCCTGCCTACACATGCAACGCTGTTGGTAAAACAAGAGTGTTCAGTCACTGACACTTTCTGCAGCTAACCATTAGCGTTGCTTGCACGCATTTGCCTGTGCCTCAGGAGAATCAAAGGACACGTTTTGCATAAACATATTAACGCAGCCTTCATCAGTAAACTGCCATTTTTTCTTAGCATGCAGCGCATACCTTTAAATGTCCTCCAAGCTGTGCCACGTAAAGCAAGAGAGAGCAGGAGCCAGCACACTCCTTCAGCTGCAGTAACTTGCACCACAGTAACTGTAAGCAAAGCCTGAGTCCATGATCAGATTACATCTGGGGCTCAGACTTTTCTCACTAATTTAATATTACAAGGATATTTTCTTCCTTCAAACTATTCAGGAAGGGAAGGGGGGACAATATCACATTTTTTGAAAGTGTTGCGTTGTGAAGGGCTTGTACTGGTAAATAGCACATAGCTTTTAAAATCTCAAAAATTCTGAATTGTTCCCCAGGCTTCCATAGGGAACTGGTCTTCTTATTCCGCAAGCACTGGTCTTCAGCAAAGAGCAGAGCAGACCTCATGTTGTTATATGTGATTTGGTGGTACCTCAGGGATTTGGGGCAACTTAAGCTAATGGAACGCATCCCTGCTCACGGAGGGGGTTTGGACTGGATGGTCTTTAAGGTCCCTTCTAACCCAAACCATTGTGTTATTCTATGATTCTACGGCTCCATGCCTGGCTCCTTTGTTTTGTTTAGCCTCTAGAATGAGTGAGGTCAACTGTCCCTTTGCAAGCATACCAGGGGATTTGGGTTCCACAAATGATGGAAAGATCCAGAAAATATGGGTAGAGTGGGAGAGTCTGCTTGGAGGTTTGAGCTTTATGCAGCACAGAAGCAGTTCTCAGATATGAGCTGGCCTTGATAGCCATTTTCATCTGTTTGTGCATGAGATAATCAGCCCAGTTGGGTTATAGAATCATAGAATCACGGAATCATAGAATGGCTTGGGTTGGAAGGGACCTCAAAGATCATCTAGTTCCAAACCCCTGCTGTGGGTAAGGTTGCCAACCAATAGATCAGACTGCCAGGAACCCATCAAGCCTGGCCTTGAAAGCCTCCAGGGTCTTGCATGTAGGAAGGAGTCTGTGGCTTCGTGTTTCTGACCTGCACCCTGGACAAAGCACTTCAAATGGCGGGGTGGTGCTTGCAACAAGACATACTCACTCTGTGCCGAAGACCTAGGAACATGGCGTGTAATAGCAGATGGTGGAAGTAGGGAAAGGAGAGGGACGTAGGAATGAAAGCACAGATACTTCTGCACAGTGAGCATCCACCTCATCTTTTGTGCTAGCTCCATCAGATCAGGACAAGGGCTGTCCTGTCAAGGACAGAAAGCCACGGGCTCTCAAGAGATTTCTTGCAAGCAGTCACTACAGCAGAAGCTCTGAGCAAAGCCAAGCTGAGCATCACTAAGTAGGTGCAATAAACATGGGAGAAGCACTGACTCTGGAGAGCTGTATGGGTGACAAAAAGCAGGAACAGGAACAGAAAGGTTAAACATATAAACAAAAACAAATGGGTCAGTGCATCGGGCCAAGCCATCTAATTCAGTACAAACTTGTCTGAATCCGAGCCAGGAGACTGCAGCCCATTGAACCTGATATATCTGTGAGGACAGGCTTGCACTCAGCCACAACTCAAAGAGAGTATTCTTTTTCCCAAATGGCTGCTTATGTTATTCAGGAGAGTTACAATGACTTTCTAGCTCTGCCATGCTAACACTGAGCATTTCATCCACACAGGATCTGTGACATATTTTGGGTATCTGAAGCCCCTCAAGTTCTTTTCAGTTAACAGCTTTGCTCTGCAATAGTCTTATCAAGAAGCATGCAGCAATACATTTGCTTGGATACATAATTACATTCTGAGAAGATTTCCATATAAAGGCATATTATTGATTAAATTAAAAATATTTTTCTATAGAGTCATTTCTATATGTTATGCCAGACCTCAGATTTATTTTGGGTACTGCCGGCAGGAACTTTCATTAACGAAACAGAAAAGGGAATTGTATAAATTCTTACTTCACGCTATTGAAAAAGATTTGCATCCAAATCATACTACGTTTCAGAGAGATTTGATTACTTCACCTCTTTTTGTTCCATATCAACAAATACTAGGAAGGAGCAAATTAGCTTCCTGCCGTGATGGAGCAGAAATTACCAGATCATCCTTACACCATCGATACCAGGAGGAAATGTCAAGTAAACTGGTCAACACATTCCAAAGGAATCGCTGCCTGTGAATCAGGTAACCAGACACTCAGCCTTCCCGCGCTCTGCTTTGTGAGACTGCAGGAGCTTGGGATTGACAGCAGCGCACGTTTTTCATCCAGTCATTTTTCTTACGAGTGTTGCCTGGCTAATTCATCAGGTAATGTCTACCCCTCTCCAGCTTCTGCAGTTTGTTAGGTGCCTGAGTGCTTTCCTTCTTTGATTTAGAGTGCAAATTTTGGGAGACACACACAATATTCTCTTTGTTTTTGTGCAGCACAACGCGCAAGAATAGGACCCGATAGGTAATTAGAATAATGATGGTAATGGCTTAGCAAACAGAATGAGCTCTTGACTGCCATCGTGAAGTATCACTTGCATTAACTATTAAGGGGGTGCTACGGAGCAGAGGTCTCTGCAGGTGATCAGCAATTTAACAATAGTGCATTACACACGCCTTCCACCTCCATCATAGCTAAGCACACAGCAAATTGTTGACGAATCTCATTGGAATGAGTACAAATCTGCCTTTCATATCACTCAGATGGACAGAGAGGTCTTTATGTACCAGGGATATTTTCTTTTCTCTAGCCAAGTAATAGGCGAGGTGATACCAAGGACTGTTGTAGGGCCTTTGATCTGTAATCCACTAAAAATAATGTATACCTCCTCACTAGTGAGAATTATGGTTACAGAGCCAAAAGGATGGCTTATGTGACATCTCCAATGGAATTTGCTGCTTCTCATGGGATTGGCAGCGCAGCCAGCCCTCTTCCACCCCTGTGCTGACTTGTCCAGGAGTGGGGTTGCTGTAATCAAGCACTTTGCGTATTGACATTTTCCATTGTGTGTTGCTCTGTGTGTAGCAATTCATAGAATCATGGACTCATTAAGGCTGGAAAAGACCACTAAGATCATCAAGTCTCAACCTACCATCACTATGCCCACTAATCCACTTGCCTTCATCTTGACCAGGTGTGGCCTCTGCACAGGCTGGGATACTCAGCTCATCCCAGGACATGAGGAAGAAAAAGAGCTGCAGCGAAATGCGCTTGCTCAGCCCACAGATTCCTTCTGCACGAGCTAAGTTTGGGCACGGAGCTCTTAAATAAGCTCTTGAACTTTCCATTCCCTTTTTGGGCTAGATTATCCGAGAGGCTGCAGCACATAGCTACCTGGCTGCTCTCATCAGCAGGGGATGTTCAGCCTCCTGCAGGCTCAGCCGCTCACATATACATCTCCCATGCGTGGAAGGCAGGTCGGTTTTCAGCAGACGTGGGAATTTGTGCCTATTGCTCGTGTGTGAAACAGAAAGGGAAAAAAAACCCTTCTATTCATATCTACCACCAATGGGATGTCACAAAAAACGTCGGACTAATGAGGCACTTTATAACAGAACTCAGCTGAGACTTTTGTTGTAGCCAAATCAGTCTCCATTTTAACAATTCCCTGTGGCTTGTACATGCTCATGATTATGTGGGTATGAGTGCGGTCACTGAGTCCAAACACTGCCGTCCGTCTGAATACCCCAACTTGGAGGCATTCAGACACAAAACCCGGATCTGCTGAGAACCTGCAGTGTGAGTTAGTAACTTCTCACATGCAAATGCAGGGAAGTGGAAAGCATTCAAACCCACTTGGGTATGCTTGCATAAACCTTTTATGGCACACACTGAAAGTCTGCAATTAAGTACATGGAGGAAAAAATAGACTGACCCTGTGATACAACAGTGATGTTGTCTTATAGAGTATAGGGGAGTTTTCAAAACTGACCTCAGGATGTGGGTAAAGAAGTCATTCACTTTTATGTGTACACTGAAGCAGTAGGTAAGACCCTGACAATATTAGCTCTGAACTTGTATCTAGGTGCACGGATCAATCTGATTGAATGGGCGTGGTGGATACCAACATCTGTTTGTCTGGATTCACACAGAAATGAGCTTGTCTTAAGGTGCAGTTGAGATGTGTGACACGTCTGAGGTGAATGGCTTCCAGAATGTGCCCAGTCTCACCCACTGACTGTGGAGTGTGACCGGGTCAGGCACAGGTGACCTAAGTAATAGATTTTATTACAACACAGTTAAGAAAGGTGAATCATACCCAATTCCTACAATGTCAACCCTGGAAGGATTTCAACACAGTGGTCTACACTTAGATGAGACATCCGTCTTGCTCTCAAGGCAAATTCCTCTTTGTTGACTTTGGAGGTCAGCTCCAATGGGTGACTGCAATGTCAGTGCAAGCCAAAGGCGCAAAGGAGGCAGCCTGCTTCTCAGGCACTGCCAATCCAAAATGAAGCAGACAGGACATCTCCTCCATACCTTCTCATATATACGGAACTTAACTGAGCAAGGAAGGTTAAGAACTAGAAAGGTCGGAATTATAGCAGGAGCTATTGGAAAAGTGCTCTGTCAGCTGAGGACTCCATCTTCTAAAACAGTTGCCACACACGTAGCCTTTATTCATGGAGTTAAGCAGTTCTTTGACTGTGTGTAAAGGACAGCGTTTGCTGGACTGGATCCCTTTTCATGGGAAGAGTTACTATACTCAGCAGTTTGCCATGGCACCCTCTTGAGTGCAATCATACAGTAAAAGTTGCAAAAGTAGTTTCTACTCTATCACCTTGCTTTCACAGCATGCCAAAAACGTTGCCTTTTCAGATGGGACATTTCATGGTTGATTGCAATCCATAGGTCACTGCTGTAAAGTCAAATCAAAATGTTTCAGCTGGTGATGAACTCTGATTGTCCCTCTGTGTGCAAGGAATTCACTCGTTTGATGCTTCCTCTGCTATCCTCCCAAGTAGGTACCACAGGCCAGTGCTGCAAAGCCATGGACTACCAGGATGAGTTGGTAGATTAAGGGTGTTGTTAAAACCCTGTCACATTTTTAAGTATTACTATGAACCTAGGAACAAACCTTAAAATGACAATGAAATAATAGTTCTAGATATTTTTCAGTTTTTTTTCCTCATAAGGCTGAGTGTAAGACACTGGCTATTACGACAGCATGAACTTTCAAGGAACACTGCATACAAAGTGTCTATCAACTTTGCATCCTTCCCATGAAACCAGAAGTCACTCTAAAAGACTTAAAAATGGCTTAAATGTTTTAGGAACATAGGAGACTTAATAGGGATTTAAGTTGGCTTTAATGCTTACATTGTGCTACCTTAAAGATTTAAGGGAGCTTAAATGCTTACGTGCCTTAAGAAGTTAGGGTAACAATCACTGCATCTGCACAAAGCCCAAATAATCAGGATTTATTTGGTGAAACACTTCAGGAAGGTCTTCAAATCATCTCTTTTACACTAAAATTACAGGAAAAGAAATCACAGCAACGCTGAGGCTGGCAGGGATCTGGCCCATCCCTAGAGACATTCAAGGGCAGGCTGGATGAGGCTCTGGGCTACCCATTCCAGTGCCTGATTTAGTGGTTGGCAGTTCTGCCCATGGCAGAGGGGTTGGAACTGGATGATCACTGAGATCCCTTTCAACCCAAGCCATTCTGTGGTTCTATGATTCTGTGACCTCTGGGTCCCTCTGCTTCAACGCCTGCTCCAGCAAACACACCCAGAGCAGGGTGCCCAGGGCCACATCCAGGTGGCTTTGGAAGATCCCCAAGGTGGGAGAGTCTACAACATCTCTGGGTAACAACACATTTCCACTTCAGCTCCCATCTTCTCTCCCCTTTCTACATCACTTTTCAAAAGCCATGGAGACAGCTTTTGCTATCTGGCTGGAACCTCCATGATCTTCTGAGGAGTCTTCTCCCTTCCATCAAAGTGTGAGCTTTCCTCAGAACCCATTTCTACTGCCCAAGTTTGGGACTGAGACCTGGGTATGTCCCATGTGTCTTCAGACTCTGATGAGTTTGCAGCAATGACAGAGGCAGCTCATTTTTAGAGTATGGTTTTAATAGCTGGCAGTGAAATTCCACAATATCTGCTGGTTAATGATTGCAGTCAGCCCAGAGAGCAGAGCAAACAGTGCAGGATGGAAATGCAGTGGGGTCCAGGAGGCACTGCTGGGAGCAATCACTAGCAATCATCCCTGTTTGCAAGCGCTTATCTGGAGTTGTGAAGTCACTCCCCTAACATATTCTCTCACTTACTCTTCCTGCAAGTGTCTGTTATATAAAACCGTAGGCCTAGCTCCAAAGAGTGGGACAAGCTTTGGGCACGGGCGAAGCAGCCAGGATCTGCTCTTGCTCCTGGAGGAGGTTCCCAAGGTAAGACAATCACTTTGTTATGTAAATGCAGTATTTACAAGCTTGCCATATTTAGTGTTACAGTTAATATTTAATAATGGTCATTAGCTATAATGAATGTTATGGAGATGCCTTCGTCTATTATTAGGGTTATTCGTTATTCTATTAGGGCGTCACTTTAAAGCTATCTGCCACTCCAATATGACTAACCTTTCATCTTTTTTTTTCTCTAATGAGCAGCTTTGGAGAAGCAGCAAAGCAGTGAGTGTCACCATTTGTAGTTGTGGCCTTGTTTTAGTGTCTTAACATGCGAGAGACATCCACCGTGTGGGCTGGGTAGCAGGTGATACACGCTCCAGTAAATACATACACACTAGAGAGGAATGTGGAAACTCTTCCAGGGTTTATTTAACACCGTACAAAGATACAAGGTTGTTACTCTTCCAGAAAAACTAGAGAAACTAGCTCTGATTCTCCAGAGAAGAAAAAGGGGCTTTGAGTGGTTTAGAAAATAATGGTGAGAAGGGAGATCTCAAAATAAACTTTTTTGCACTCAAATGCCACATCTCTGCTGCACAAGTTGGGATCCAGTTTCACGCAAATCCCATCTCCATATGCTTCAGGGCTCTAATTAGGGTGTTACGACCAAGAGAAGAAAGGAAAATCAGAGATAAGAGCAACCCTGGGTTTAGATATGCTTTGAGTAAGAAGGGAGCGGCAGTGAAGCGGAGAGCTAATGTCATCTCCCAGTAGGGGTCAAGAATGTAAGCCCAGCGCGTGCAGGATGGGTGGGCCCAGAAGGAATGCCAGAAGATTTTAAATAGCAGAAGGAGCTAATGTACAGGACGAGCCACCATGGGGGAGAACACAAGCAGCTCGCAAAGCAAAATTTTTGGTGGTTTTTTTTTTTTTTAACAAGTTACAAAAGGCAGGGAAAAGCACTCTGAGTAAAATGCAGAGGGAACAGATCTGTGCAGACTTCTTACCTCTCTCGCTAGATGGGCTGCCCCCCAGAGCATGCTGCCGTGCGATTAGTTCTTGAATTAATTAGAAAAATAACAGCGGCCCATCCTCCCTGTGGTCAGCGCTCTGAAGCTCATTAGCACCAGCATACAGCCCATTAGCAGAGGGCTTGCACCATCCAGGCCTCGGAAGGCTTGCTGGGGAGCAGGACAGGATGTGGCAGCCTCCAACAAGTGCAGGAGCTGCAGGCAGCCCAGCTGACAGCGTGCCTTGCAGGAGGGACCTGGGAGACCATCGAGGCCCATGGAGAACACCAACCATTTCCCCAGGCTTTTTTTTTTTTCGATCACGCTGGAGAGAGCTGGCACCGCTTTGAAGAGCCTGATGCTCGTAGTCTCAGGATGCATCGTTTCCCAGGGGCCAACAAGAGAGAACTTGCAAATTGCTGATAGCCAGGCAAAAAAAAAATCGTGCAGTAACATTTGGCTTTGCAGCTTATTTTCTTAGGAAGGTGGTTTGGGGTTGCGTTTCCCCCAGAATTTTCACACGTAGCTACATTAGTATAATCTGACTCATGTCTGCGTGTTTACAAAGAAACAGATCCCCAAGGAGTTTATGGATATGTCATCCCGGCACTGAATCTCGGAGAATGATCCTTCCAGACCATAATGAGATATTGTGTCTGCTCCTGGAGACGAAGCCTGTCTTTGGACTCCTGTCCAACATTTCCAGAGACATGAATAAGAGTCATGTGTACATAACCCTTCTGCCAGGGCTGGATGGGCTGCAGTGAAGGCCAGGTCCAAGCATGAGGGCACCATGAGCTCACACCTGGGAAATAGGCTCAGCTGCCTGACAGTCAGTCATCCCTCCACCATCTCCAACAGGAGTCAGACGGGCAACACAAAGTGTGCTTACTAAAGGAAGAAAAGTGGAACGAGGTTGGTAAACACTGTCACAGTAATGGATTCCTAACCTGTACCGGTTTCAATTTCTCTTCCTTTGGGATAAAACTGCTTGGCAGCTTTCCTGCTGCTGCGTAACCAAGTTCCTCTTGCAGGAGAGCAAGGTTGCTCTGCAAACGTGTCTCCTGCTGCTCTGTGGGGACTTCCTGCCACTGCAGCTCTTGGGAAGCAGCAAGGAGCACTGGGACCTGATTACAGAAGCTCTGAAGCAGCTTCTGCCTGTCCCACACCCCATCTAAGAAACGGTAACCTGTGGTCTCCTGCAATTGCTCTCTCCAAGAGCCCAGTCTTCCCTTTGAAGCTCAGATGCTGAAAGCTGCGGGTTCAGGTTGGGGGAGTCACTCACCCCAGGCTCTCTGCAAGATTTCATTGGCCCATGCTTATGCACAGTAGTGCAATCATCAGCTTCCCTGCATGTCCTGCTGCTTAAGTAGGTGTGTATCTCTAACAGAATAATGCATTGTTCGCAAACCCCCAGCCCTGGCCACTGGGTCTTTCTTTCATTTCACCCAGCAGTAGCCCCTGGGTTTGGGCACTTTTGCCTGGAGGGCAAGGAGAAACTTTCAAAATCTCTTTGGTTTCCCATAGCATGTGTAGGTTGTGCACTGCATCTCCACCTGCCTGCAGACACTGGCTAAGGACGCAGGAGCCAAGCCAACTAGTTAAATCAGTTACTTCTGTCCAAAAATGTCTAACTCCAGAAGTGCAAGGATCCCAGAATCAGGTACGCTTGGAGTACAGTGCTTATGGGATTTTTTTTTCCTAGTCTTTGGCAGCTAGCAATTGGATCACACCTCAAACTGGGATGGCTCATAGACCATTTCTTTCTCATGATGTTCCTGCTGGCCCTGTTAGTCATGCAAACACCTGCTGGTTGTGGGACCGGGCTGAACTGTCAGTTCCAACACTACCTCATGGAAAGCTTTCCCATGAATGTTTGCTGTTAGAGTCTTGGGAAACAAGTCCCACATCCACGCACCCGGCCCTGAACACAGGTGGAATGAAGAAACATCTGCTCACTCGTGGCAGACAAAGTATGCGTTGTTCTCCAAAAGGAGCATTTCATTTCTGAATGTTGATACCTGCTGTCTTTCATTTTCATCTGATGTCACTTTGCTCTGGTGTTAAACAGAAGCAAAGAACGTGTTCAGCTGAAATTGTCTGTATTACTCCAGCTGACATGTTTTGTACTATCCATCTTGAGTCATTCTGTCAGGTTCCTTCATACCTGCCATCACTCCCTCATGAGTCTTTTCGCCTTTCAGTCTGGCTGTGCCTCAAACCTTTTTATTGCTCTTTCTATCAACCTTCAGAATTTTTGGCCTCATCTTTGACGTATCTCACAGGCTTTTCAAGTTTCAGTTAACACGGACAAATCACCTGGTTTGTCCTCTTCTTTACTGCACCAGACAGCATTTCCCAAGCCTGCCTTCATTCATGGAAATAGCTGGAGAGCCACCTATTGCTACAAATTGTCCTTTAAAAGTCTTCTACAGCACAATGGCCAAGAAAATTACAATGGAACAGCTCTGGGGCTGCCTCGTGCCGGCTGTTTGGCTGACCAGGATCTTCTTCTACTCCAGCCACCGCTACATCTCCAGCCATTATTTCTTTGCCTGGTTCAGAATGGACTCTTGAGTTTCACATTCATACGTAGTTTTTATCCAGGACAGACTTTTACCCACTTGCCTACTCAGTATTCTAAGGTTCGCTTTTTAAATGCTGCTGAAAATGTAGATACATTTTTAATTGCTTCTGCTGCTTACTGCTGGTGGTTACAAGGTGATGGGAGAGGCAGCATCTGTCCCTCCAGAGGCCATGCTGCTGTCCTGCAGTATTCACCAAGTTGCATTAAAGCAGCATTTCAGTTATCAGTTCAGCCAGAGCTTCCTGTTCCTAATTCAAGACTTCCCGGCCCTCAGCTTTTATTTTAAAGATTGCTACAATCACTGTGCTTTGGAGGGTCTTAGCAGTTCAGAGAAAAAATATCCCAAATTCCTTTAGGACTTAAGGGGGATGTTTTTGCTGGCAACTCGGTCTCACACTGGCTTCAGCAGTTGCTTGTTTGATACACATTACAGGAAGGAGGAAAGAAAAGGGGGTTGTGGGTAACAAGTTTCCAAAGCATTCAGGCTTTCAGGCTGGAAAACATCTGAAGTTCAGCCTCCAAGGCCATCCCCAGGGAGCATGGGGTCATGCTAGAAGCACTCCTGGAGGCTGCTCAGAGGGCTTCTGAAGAAGCAGTACCTTCTGGTGATCAGAGTACCTGGTTCCACCTCAGCCAATAGAGATGACAAAGTGACTGCAAAGTGCCACCAGGCTTTGCTAGAATCCTCTGCCGTGGCCAGTGACAAATGCTTACCAATTCATGGAATCACAGAATCATTACAGTTGGAAAAGACCACTAAGGTCATCTAGCCCAACCATCTGCCCACCCCCACCATGCCCACTGACCATGCCCCTCAGTGCCGCATCTACACGGTTCTTGCACACCTCCAGGGACAGTGACTCCACCACCTTCCTGGGCAGCCTGTGCCAGTGCAGCACCACTCTTCCTGAGAATAAATTTTTCCCAATATTCAGTCTGAGATTCCTCTTGTGTTGCTTCCTTCTGCCTACCAGTTTTATCAGTTTCTCTTGAAAAAAACATGCATCATGATTTCTCAGTGGTTGCACACAAAGAATAGTTTCAGGGAGAGGAAGAGCTCCTCAGTGGCTGATGGTTATGTGCATAGGGACTATGTTTGTACATAGCTGGAAACCAGCACAAGTGGCAGCTGGGACTGCCCAGCAGGAGACTCTCATGCGGGATGGTTAGTCCTCTAGAACTGCTCTAGGACAGGGCACATGTCTGTCTGTCAGAACATGGCAGAAGGCATCTGAAAGTGTTTCTGCTTAAATATTATGATTTATTTTAACAGAAGAACAGAGTGAAGGCCTCAGAGCATTGAACAAACTGGATAAAAAACACACAATTGTCCATGGGTTTGTGCAGCTGATGTGATTGATTTGCACTGGGGTAGTGACAAGAGGCTCTTAGAACCATAGAATCATAGAATCATCAAGGTTGGAAAAGACTACAGAGGTTATCTAGTCCAACCATCAACCCATCCCCACCATGCTCACTAACCACATCCCACAGTGCAAACCTCAGCTCCTGAGCACCTCCTTGTTATAGATATAGTATATACTGTGTTCTTTTCATCCTGAAGCAAATTGTTTTTTCTCCGCCTTGTACACAGTGTCTTTGTTTTTATAAGAGAGACAGAGGAACAGTACAATGCTTGCAAACTTTTTGTTGGTGTCGTATTCAAAGAGACTGGCTTTCCTGCATTTCAATAAATAGCTAAAATATTCCATCAGTCCAGTAGCATGGGGACTGAGAACAATGTATGATCAGATAATTAAATGTCTTGCCTTTAAATGAGAAACAAAGCCATTTTCAATAGAGGCTGCTAGACCAAGCGCCCTTGCTCATCTGACACGCTTTCTGGGCTGTGCTTGGTATTCTGTGACATGTGATTGTGTGGGGATTTTGCTGGATGTAAATACTGGAAAAAAAAACAACCCAACCTTGTTTATTCTGCTGTTCTGGGTTACTCATCCCAGATAGGACCTTTCCAGTCCTGCTTAGAACCATGGGTAACACTGTTAGAGATCACAGCTAGAGATCATGGGCAACTCCATTTGGCTCTGCCCTGAGCCCACACAAAAAAAGAAACAGCACACTAATGGCCCCCCATGAGCAGAGGCATGCCCACATCCCCTGTCCCACCGGATAAGGCAACAAGCTGTTCTACAGTTCCTCTGGTAGAAGGTGCTACAGGACATACGGGAGCATCCCCTGTTCACTTGGCAGTGCTGTTCTAAATGATAACAGCCTCCAGGTTCAAGCAGGATATGTCAAATGGGTTGTTGGAATTTGAGAACTGACCACTTGTAAAATAAAAGCTCTTTTTCAGTAGGCCATCTATGTGAAGATCTACACGGTATCGAGCATTTTTCAGATTTTATTTAATAAATGTAGTGCAACAGAATTGGTTACTCCAGTAGCTAAAATAGTTAACCTCAAAAAAGTAAACCATATACAAAAGGAAGAAGAGCCTATATCAGTGTGGAAAGGACAGCTGAATTTCACTCATCTGTCATCACTCTTTGCACGTCTCAGCAAAAAAAGCAGATGTACTATTTTGGCTGGGATACTGGTGAACGAATAGTGCATGCACAAATAAAAAGGCCATAAATGGGTTAAATAGTGAGTAGTCAAAACCTGCTAATTACACTTTGCTTCCAGATGAGTGAAGGCTGTAGGGAATTATGAAGGGACTTAACAACTCATAGACACCAGAGCACTGCAATACTATGTGAAGGCCCCAAATGCCAAATGCAGCCTGATGTGCAGCGAGAAGCACACTCATGCATACCTCACACAGGGCTTGAAACTAATCAAAACCAGTCCAAAGCCAAAAGCTGAGACTCTCATGCTTTCCTTTCATACTGCCTCAAAGCATCCAATCATCCACACAGCTACTTCCTAGAAACCAAGAACAGAATGTGTCCTTTCAGTACTGACAGCAGAGAATGGTCTGCTGGTACTGCTCAGTTCTGTCTCCCTGTGGTTCTGCATCTGGCTTTGTTTCACGCCTCGAGCTTTGTGGGATTGCTCTGTGCGTCTGCAGAACCCAATTGTGTGTAGCCCTGCTCCAATGGCCAACACAGCAATGTAAATAAAGCTGCATGAAATTCAAGCACAGCAAGCTGAAACATGATTTGATGTTGGATATTAGGAATAATTTCTTCTCAGAAAGAACGATGAGGCATTGCCACAGGCTGCCAGGGAGGTGCTGGAGTCACTGTCACTAGAAGTGTTCAAGAACCGTGTAGATGTGGCACTGAGGGATGTGGTCTGTGGGCATGGTGGGGATGGGCTGGTGGTTGGACTGGATGATCTTTTCCAACCTTAGTGATTCTGCAATTCTGTGATTCTATGATAATGTATAATCTAGAGGACTCCTTGGATCACCATGCTATAAAAAATTGTTAGGATAGATACTCCTCAATAAGGATAAAATGTTTAGAAACAAGAATTTGATATCATTTCTTTCTTAAAAAGAATGTCATTTTTCCAAAGTCAGAAGCCAGTTCTTAAGGGAATGAGAAGGAAACTTCACCTGAGATATTAATCTCTAATTGTTCTTTTAAATGTTTCTTGCAGCTGCCCTCCAAACTTTTGTCTCTGATTACTCTCGAATATTGGCCCTAGAGTCAATAAGTCCTGGCTCTCCATGATATGATGATGGCTTTTATTCATGTCAAAACCTGTTTGGCTGCATTCACCAGCTACACCAGATAGTTTACAATCCCTCTAAATTCTGAATTATTGAGCTATTTTCCAGCTATTTGGATGTGAGTTGCACCTGGAGCAGTCAGGAGTCCAGCCGCCACCACGGGGAATTTCCTCCCTAGCTCCCATTTCCTCTACCACCCTTCTGCAAAGTTAGGACAGGAGAGCAGGGAGAACCCAAAACCTCTTCCTGGGATGCCAGGTTTTCCAACCAGCTGACAGAGCAGGGCAACACCAGAACCCAAATGGAGGTGATGCCGTGGTCCCACGCAGCCCAGCGACCCGTGCCAGCTGCCTCGATGGGCAGAAGTGAGGCTGTCAATAAACACCCAAGTGAAAGGAAGTTGTTGGGCTGTAATTAACATATGCCATTAGTATCTGTCGCTCTGGCCAGACGCAGCAGACAGGCTGAACGCATACATACAAATGAGAGTCTGCCTGAGCTGTGCAGAGGAGAGGGAGAGATGATTTCATTGTGAGCGTCTGGTGCTGTCAGCAGCTTTAAATCACGCTGGCACTTACCAGCGAAAACAGTAACGACCATTGTGTCCTGCAACAATAATACAGATTTGAAACTCTGCTTTATTTAATAAACATTTCTAAACCCTACTTTGCTCTCTTCCTTTTGCCAGAGATGCTGAATTTAAAAGATATTTCAGGAGACAAAGCTCCACTGAAGATAATGTTCAGAGCAATTCATTTTTGGGGCGCCAGCACCTGCAGCTCTTTTGCAGCTCTTACAGCACTGCTGCTAGTGGGAAAGGTGATGGTGGTGGTCCCATGGGAATCATTATCAACTCCTTCCTAAGAATCATAGAATCATTTGAGTTGGAAGGAACCTTTAAAGCCATCTAGTGCCACTCCCCTGCAGTGAACAGGGACATCTACAGCTCGATCAGGTGCTCAGAGCCCGTCCAGCCTGACCTTGGGTGTCTCCAGTAATGGGGCATCCACCACCTCTCTGGGCAGCCTGAGAACACAAGCAACAGTTTCTTGAAGGTCTGAAATGAGCTCATGGCCACCCAGCAGCTGGGCCATATTATGCTTAATTTGGGGCTGGAGCCAGGCAGTGGTGGGCTCATGGCACTGGATGAGTTCAAACTTACCATCCTTGGGTGAGGTGGGAGAGGAGGAGTGGAGCGGTCCCCTCCCAGAACTGGGATGCCCATGCACACTCACACCATCAGCATCTCCTCACTCTGCAGGGTGAGCATGTCGCAAATAGGCAGCGTTCGCTTCTGGTACAGTATGCACAGCCACTTCCTAAAACAACATGAAATCAGCTAAGGTAGCATTTGACCAGGTGTTAGTCTCTCAAAGTGGTCACAATACTCAGATTTGGGCTCATTTATTTTGCTGAAATCATAACGATGCTGTTCTCTTTTTGTTACCAATAATTATCTTTGCATAGCTTTGCACAAATTCCTCTTTCTCTGAGGGGGTTGAAATCTGAAAATGCCCAGACAAGCCTCAGCCCACTGGCAGTGCCTGAGACCTTCCCATTAATTGCTATCACTCTGTTCTCACTCCAAAGAGAAATGTCAGAAACTGAAAGCTTAGCAGCTTTTTATCCCCTTGAAAAATAAAGCCTTGGCAAACTGGAAAAATAATGATAATTTGCAGTCCCCTAATATATTACTGGAAGATAATTGTGATTGTTTTTCACAGTTGCCTTAGCCTTCCTGTAGGTTTAAATGTTTATTTACATAAGTGATTAGTTCAAGTAACATCGCTACTAAAACCAGTAGATCCAGGGCTGCAAACGTGATTCTGCTGAATTGCTAAACTGCAGCGAAAAACAACAAAGTCAGAAACGTCTGGGCTGTGCTCCAAGACACTGGATTTATGTGATCACATTCTGCATCTTGGTTCAGTTTGACAGAGTATTTTCCTACTTTCTGCATTAAAATAGCTTCAAAGGTCTCGGCAGGAGTTTCTTGTTGGAGGCATTCGAGATGGCAGATGATAATTAGACATTTCTATAGAGCAGAAATTATTTTCTTTGCATTTCCCAGTTTGCAGGCAAAGCTGTGGTCAGCAACCCTCTCTGACTCATCCTCTCATCTTCTTACTTTTAAAACCCCCCAAATTCTCTTATTTACTGTCAATAAGAAAAAAAGAGCCTTACTATCTCCGAATAAAATCCTGTTTCACTGTCCTGGTTTCCAGCTTTCTGTAGTAAAGCTGTTGCCGTATTCATTGCCATTAGTGTCTGTGGAAGCACAGCAAATACCCATAGGGTTCATCCCCTTGGTGCACTTTTTTCAACGCCAGAGGCACCTGGTGCACATTGGCTTTCATCCATCAGTAGACCCAGTTGTGTGTGGCCAGTGGTCCCTGAAACACCCTGGGCAAAGCAGTGGGACTGGCCCTCCAGCTGGCCCTGCTCTGGGGGAAAGGCCAAGGGCCAGGTGGGCTACGGAGCTGCCAAAGGAGTTGTTTTGTTTGATGATTTTCTCATATTTCATATTAAAATCCCAAGAGATGGTTGTGGCAACGCATCCTCCTGAGCGTGCAGAGATGGACCAGCTGACTTGGATGTGTCCAGCTTGGATGTGCCCAGTGTCACTGGATGCTCAATAAGGCCACAAAGAGCACTTGGTTTTGCAGCTTTCACACCTCCCAGCTTTGCCCTGCTGTAACTTTCCCCCTTTTCCTCCTGCTTTACACCATGGTGTGGGCAGAGGACCTTCACAGCCTCTCATCATCTCTAGGACCACCCTGTGGTTGCCCTCACTGCCCTCCATCTTCATCAGTCAGTGCCCTCTACTGGAAAAAAGCCCCAGGCTGCCATCACAATCTCTTCAGAGACCCATCACGAGCTTCTGGTCCTACCTGAAGCTAGAGATAACCACTGTGAAGGATGGCTCCACATGGAGACCTCAACCTATCAATCATCAGATCTTTGAATGGAGAAATATCTCTGCAGCTCCACATCATGAAGCTGTTGCTTCTTGCCAAAAGACTGCAACAGCATTTCATTCAGCAAAGGGATAGGGTGGGCTGGGGGAATAGGAGTGCAACAGTTGGCAGGTGGATTGAGAACTTGCAGCTGGAATCCAGCTCTTTGGGGGATGTGGTAGTGGGCATGGTGGTGATGGGTTGATGGTTGGACTAAATGATCTTAGAAGGCTTTTGCAACCTTAATGATTCTATGATTCTGTTCTGAAGCCTTCAGACGGACAGAGAGTAGGTGTCAAAAGACTTTCGTAGCATCAAGAAAAAGGATCAATCTTGTACTGTGGGTATTTTCCCCTGCAAGAAGCCTGACTGCCTGTTACAGAGTTCCCAGGGAAAAAAATCATCTGCCTTAAAACGGATTCCTGGATCAAAACTTAAACGTGGGAGAGCTTTGTGGAATCTGGTTTCACTGGTTTTATTCACCCAATATGTTTTCTGGATGCTGTGAATTTTCTTTAACCTTTTGATTATGAAAATACCCTACGCATTTTGACTTGTTCTACCCAAATGCAGTAGTTCAGCTGCAGAGTTCAAAGGCACGAGAGGAAAAAGTTGCCAGTGAGAAGTTCCATTAGGAAGTATATTTAATCTTCCAATATATATATTAATCACTGCTTAATGGATTTAGTGCAGCGCCCAGGGCAACTCATTTCATTAGGTGGGGATACAGCTCCAGCTCTGTGCTTTTGCTCGCTATGGGTAAAATATCCATCAGTACTGGATGGGGATGCTGCTGTTCTGCCACCCCCTCCATCCCCACGCTCCCACCCCTTCCACGGGCAAGTGCTGGTACATGCCTGGCCCCATGGTGCACACTTTCAAGGAACTCCAGCTGCAAGAAATATCTCAGCAAGCAATGGGGAGTGGTTTTCATCCCCTCTGCCTTGGTGGCTCATCCCGCCAATGGGGTCAGATGGTAGTAGGACAGAGACGTGGAAATGCATATGGGTCCCAAGCTGCTGACGGAGCAGGAATCAAGATGCTGTGGAGTCATGCTCTGAGCTTCCCTCAGGGCTCCTGAAGGCTTTTCTCATGCTCCACATTAAGCAGTCTCATTCCTTATGCTTCCATTCTATGGTCTCTAAATATATAGATTTTCAGTGTCTTTTCAGCTTTTTGGGTGGCAGTTTCACCATGGTCAATGCAGCACCAGGTAGTAAGCAGCACTGTTTGTTTCCAAAAGGTTTGATGCTTAGTTTTCCTTTCAGTATTTCTACACCTGAATATTTGCCATAGATGAAAATACGCATTTGTAATTCCAAAGGTAACAAGTGAGAAGTCCTAACACTGGAAACAGAAACTGCTGTGCTTTTCCTTAATATCAACCATCTGCTAGAAACAGATGATGAGAAGGAATGCAACAGTTTTCCTGAACTGCAACATGGCACGGGTCTTGAACCTCTCAGTGTATCAACCACTGGTCCATAAAATATCATCGTCCAGCAACTTTGGGAGGATGGGAAAAACGAATTGCCCATCACTGACATCTGGGGCCAGAGTGTGGCTTGAGGGGCAGCTCGTGGGAGTGCTAGGGCCTCCTTGGGCAAAGGCACAAGCTGCCTTTGGCTTTGAGACATCCCCTGGTCCCAGAGAGCACTCCCTCTCCCCCTTTCTTTTCTAAATTTTCTTCACTTAGAAAAGGGGAAAAGACGCAGAACTTAAGGAAGAAGTTAAAAAGAAATGCCCTCTGTGGTTTTTTTTTGTTTCAATAGAGGAAACTAGAAACTTATGGAGGCTGGTATGAGAAACAGAGCGAGGCAGAAACACAGAAGTTTTAGTATTAACATCTTTTCTTTATTAAGCTCTTTGTTGCTGTGAAGAAAAACTGAAGACCTTTTTGATTTGTTTGCATTTTTATAAGACAATCGTGTATCCAGTTTCCAGTCTCCAAGCCTCATGAATTAAGTGCAAGTATCACAGCGTGACGGATCTCATAAGACATCATCATCTAGAATCACAGGAATACATAAAAATCTCACATTTTATTTTTCCTAAAAATTTAACATTTTCTTCCAAAGCCGTAACTCTGATAGTTATCGAGAGAAAAATAAGAATGTCAGCACTTTCTTTTTTCAGAAAAAGGGTACTTTTTAAAGCTCATTTCCTCGTTTCAAAGGGTCATGACTCACATTTTCTTGCATGCGTGGACACGACAGTATGGTTTGGTAGGACAAAGACATGAGTGTGACAGCTTGAAATCCCCAGTCCATGGAAGAAGCAATCAGTTTTCATCTTCCTCATTGATGTGCTCCTCTGCAGTATGAGGTATCTGGACATGTGAGTGCATGCATGTTTAAAAATGGCACAAAATTATTATCCCAGAGTCTGCTGTTCAATCTTTTCCTCCAACCACAGCTTTCATATAAATTATCCTACAGTTTATATAGGCTATTTGTGTGGAAAGCCTTCATTTCTGGCTGCCATATTGAAGAACCTTGGGAAGACTTGACTTCTTCCATGGTGTGCATGCTCATCAATTCCAAAAACCTGACCCCCTTTGAGCATGTCATGGGATGAGTGATGAAAATTGCTCATGGCTACTGCAAGTGCTGCCCTTGGGAGTGCTTTGAGGAAGGCAGCACATTGGGTGCCATGGCCATTGGCAGCCCAGAGAAAGAGGCTGCTGGTGGCTGCAGAGCTCCTGTGCTGCTGGAAGTTGTTCACACTTGAGCTGTCCTGGGAAAGCAAGGGCAATCTAAATTTCTAATGCAGCAAAACAAACAGGAAAAAGAGAAATTAAAGCCTACCTTCAAAGGCCCCTTTTATGCCTCATTAAAAAACTGAGAAAGACCCAAGTGGGGTCTGACCACTCAGTCTTTTTAATCTCCTTAAGTCTGCTGTGGGCTTGCTTGTTTTTTTTTTTTT
This sequence comes from Numida meleagris, assembly GCF_002078875.1. Taxonomy (NCBI): domain Eukaryota; kingdom Metazoa; phylum Chordata; class Aves; order Galliformes; family Numididae; genus Numida; species Numida meleagris. The sequence goes on from NC_034409.1 coordinate 165,346,223, forward strand.
TTCCTCTGGTTTGTCACAAACCTGTCACAGCAATAAGTGCTGACAGCCGTGCAACAACATTGCTGAGTCCCCAGTTCTACACCAGGCATCATGGCCTAATGCAGCCTGCTGCCTAGGAGCAGCAAGCTCCTCTTCCCACCCATGGACACCTTCTAGCTCAGGCAGGCTGCAGACCCACTTTCTGCCCTGGACATTTATCCAGGTACTTAGCAGAATTTGTTATTTTTGCAAGCTTTGAAATCTCTAGCAATCTCAAAAGTGCCTGTGACTCTGTATCTGAGAAAGAAATGGAGAAGCCTCCAGGGGCAGTCATGGTTTGGCCACTATAATATTGAAGAGCCTACAACCTTTTCAAGTATGTATCATTCAAAATTTATTTGACTTTTTCCAGCTGATTTTTTGTACTTATATAGATCTGGTTTGATAATTGTTTTCTTCCTGGTATTTGGAATACTTTGCCTTCACAAAAGTTCATTTCTACTCAGAGACCAGATGCATCCTCTAATAACAATTACGTAGCACAGAGCAATAAACCTATTGTTTAGCCCAGTAAATCAGGCTGTATAATCAGAGAAGGCAGATTGTTATTTCTTCACTGTACATTTGTAATGCTTTGTTTGACTTCTTATAGGCCCAGGCATATGTACGTACATACACAAATATATACGTTTCTATGCTTTGGACATGGCAATCTGCAGAACAAAAAGAGCAGAGCCTCATGTTAGTGAAGGGCTGCTGATCCAGCATGACAGTACCCATCCCTGCAAGTCCTGGCCATGGGGCTTCTGAGCCCCCATCCTGCAGTCTGAAGGTTGAGCAGCAGGAGGTTCAGTAGTGCTGCTACCTTGAACACCTTAACAAGAACGCTCCCCAAGATACAAGAAAATGTGTGAGAGAATAATAGAATAATAGAATTCTTTGTTGGAAGGGATCCATAGAGTTCATCTAGTCCAAGACCCCTGCAATGAACAGGGACACCAACAGCTAGATCAAGTGCTCAGAATCCTGTCCAGCCTGGCCTTGAATTTCTCCTGGAACAAGGCATTCAGCACTCTCTGGGCAACCCGTCCAGTAAAACCTGTCCTTACTGTAAAAAACTTATTTGTTATATCCAATCTAAATCTCCCATCTTTTAGTTTGAAACCATTTCCCTTTGTCCTGTCACAGCAGCTGAAGAGTGCATCATCCCCATTAAATGCATTTCTCAGGTTCACATCTCTCTGGGGCACTCCTGGACGAGTGGCTCTTCATCTTGTAGGCTTCCAGCACCAGAACTAGCTCAGCTAAGTCTTTTCTCATACAAATAGCCCATTGGTACATAAACCATGCTCAAGGGCTGCATTCTGCCAATAAATCCTGGTTTCTGCTCTGAACACCCACCTACACCTTCAGCAACAAGTCTTCCAACCGTGCTTTTGCACAACAGCTTTCATTCTTGCCTTGCAGCTGTCTGTTGCAATGTTATAATATACTGTGGGAATGGGATGTATCTAGTTCAATGTTTGGGACTTGGCACTGCAGAAGGTCCCTGCCCTCCATATTCTGGCTCCTGTAATGCTACCTGCAGTAGGCAATCAGCACTTGTTGTTCTGCCCCTTGAATGTGCCCAGATATTTAAATTTTTCCTCTGCAATCTTCATTTCCCTCCCCTACCCTATAGCTTATAGCTACATGGGCAGCTATTAATAGCGCATTGCTCACAGAAGACCTGCACTGGAAATGCAGAGCCTGGGGTACAAAGAACTGAGAGCTTTTGACACTTTACCAAAAGCCAGTCCAGGCTTTCCCCTTACCAAAATTGCCATCCCTCTGCAGTTTACATGATGTGCCCAGCTCCGTGTGCAAGTCATATCAGCACAAGTCCCGTGGGCTCTGTCAAAGCTTCGCTCTGCATCAGCCTGGCTGCCCTCTGCCCTGCAGATAGGAAGCCCCAGCTCCCAGGGGTTGGAAAACTGTGTCAGGTTACTGACAAAAAGGAAAAGGCACTGAGAGTCAAGAGGGTCAGGCTTGTTTCCCAGATTTGAAACAGTTGTCCTTCGTGGTCTTGTGCAAAATGCTTTTTCTCCACTCCCTCTGGGTCCTTATCGGGAAAAGTGGAACAGCAGCTTCCCAGCTCCCCTCTGTCCTGCCCGCCCCAGTGCTAATGGGAAGGAGCCGGGTTTTGCTGAACATGGTACAGCACAGCCCAGAACAAGGAGGTCCCACAACGGCAGCGGGGTGACAGGAGCACGTCCTAAACCCCACCACAAGCTATCAGGTTAGAAGCAGAGATTCTGTCCTTGATATCATACTCTGCCCTGCATACTTGTAATTAACCTTCTGCTTTTTCTGATCACGTGGTACACACAGAGACTGTATTCTGCACTGAAAAGCTGCCCTGGGATTGTGCGAGGTGTACAGCCCTGCAACCTCAGGACATTCCAGGTTTGCTGGCAGGTTTTTATGGGAACACAGCAGGACATGGTTTATATGGGAACAGAGTGTGTCTGGGAAGAGCATGGTGTTTACATGGCGATGTGGGACACCAATGGCAGAGCTTGCAGGGCTGCGCACCTCTGTGGTGCCCATTGACCGTGCTGACATATACTCAGACCCTTGAGGAGAACATCGAGTTCCTAATTCTTTTGGATGTCTGCAGTGCTCTTATAGGAAATTACAGTGCAAATATCCCAGGGTGATTTTCCTGCCTGGAAAACTTCCAGGTTCTCAGCACGTGAGTTTCGTTTCATGCTGGGAAGCGTGCAGCTCTTTGTACCTGGCTGCACTCTGAGCTGAAACATCTCTGTGGGAGGAGAGGGCTTTCTTTTTGCCTTTGGTACTTATGTCAAGGGATGCATCCTTGGGCCAGGTGCTGGGGGAATATTTTTTTTGAGAAACTGACTGACCTGTGTAGTGCCTGTCTATGCTGGTGGCAATGGCATCTTCCTCTGAAAAGTGGGGCCCCTCGCTACAAGAAAGATTTTGAGGCCCTGAAGTGTATCCAGAGAAGGGCAATGAAGCTGTGCAGGTCTGGAGCACAAGTTTTATGGGGAGTGGCTGAGGGGACTGGGATTGTTCAGTCTGGAGAAGAGGAGGCTCAGGAGAGACCTTATCATTCTCCACAACTGCCTGAAAGGAGGTTGTGGTGAGGTGGAGGCTGGCCTCTTCTCTCAGATAACAGCGATAGGATGAGAGGGAATTGCTACAGGTCGTTTCAAGGGAGGTTCAAGTTGGGTATTTTGAAACGTTTCTTCTCAGAAAGAGTGGTAACGCATTGGCACAGGCTGCCAGGGAGGTGGTGGAGTCACTGCCCCTGGAGGAGTTCAAGAACTGTGTAGGTGTGGAACTGAGGGACACGGTCAGTGGGCATGGTGGGGATGGGCTGATGGTTGGACTAGATGATCTTAGAGATCTCTTCCAACCTCAATGATTCTATGAATTTTAAGATTCTACTATTCACTGAAAGTCAATCACCCCCTATGTGTCTAGTGTCTCCACCATGGTGAACTGCAAGGTGCAAACATCTACAAGGGCTCAGTGCAGCAACAGCAGAAATTGCCCAGAAAAGAAGCATTTTAACTTCAAAGAGTCTTTTGTACATCGGAATTTTATGAATCTCCAGTAAGAAAAAAAGCCCTTCGTGGTGATGTGCCAGGCCGGGTTTCAGCCAGCAGACCTGGAGCGGGAGCAGCTGGGTGTCAGTGCACTGTGGAAGTGCTGCAGCCAGGAGCCTACACTGCAGACTCACTCACATACCACAGCCCTCTGGAGAGGATCATCTGCATAATTACAAGGATCACAGATTCCGCACTTCCCCTATCAGAGAGCATTTTCCTTTTGGGTACAGTATGTTCCTGCAGATTCCAACGATAAACTGTCTTAATGGTCTTTGCAGTCATTTGATGTAGCTACATAAAAATGTCCTAGCACGGCACTGGAAGGCAGCTCCCCTCCGCATGGATCTGCATGGGAACAGGGTGTGTGCAGCACGTCCCATCCACGGATAAGCTAATCCTTTCTGCAGATAAATCTTGCCAGCAAAAAGTAGCCTGAAAAAGTAGTTACTGAGGTTGTTTATTTTTCAAAGGATGGATAAAATTTCAGAGCGATAAAATCACTTCCTTGAAATGCTTTCATTCAAATAATTTACTTCCTTTTGAAAGCCTTAATCTTTCCTTTGCTGAACTTTTCTTTCTTTTTGCTCCCTCCCCAGCAGGGCAGAGCTGGCCGATGTGCAGCTGTGAGCGTGCGCGCGGTAAGCAGGCAGCACGTGCCGCGCCAGCTGGGCCCAACGCACACCAGCAACCCTCCAGCAAACATCCCATTGTGCTGGTAAATGTCTCATTGTCCTCATTCGCAGGAGCCCCGCAGACCACGACAATGAAAATTGTTGTTCAGCGCCATTAGCAGGGCTGCACCCTGACACGGGGCGTGCTGGTGGGCTACACCTTGCAAGGGAGGGAACTGAGCACCCTGGGCGTGGGGATCACCTCCTCCAGCTTCTGGGCGAAGGATGCGTTCTTTGGTGAAGGCGAGCTTCTGTGGTTAATCCCGTGTAACTGTAGGCAAATCACCAAAGAGCACGACATTTTCTATAAAGCCACAGAAAGCTGGCAGTGCTGGGGAAGCGGTGAAAAATGAATTGTTTTTGCAAAGTCACACAATTATTTTAGTACGGCCGGCAGCCATCGCCTGGAAAACTCAACAGAGCAGAGGATAAATGCCACTGAAAAGAAAAAAAAACCCTAAAGGGTACATCTCTGGCTTAAGTGGGATTCTGTATGGTGTTTCTATCCCTGCCATGCAGTGCATGCTTTCTGGAAAGTGGCTTTGCAAGCAGAGCTATTTCATCCAGCTGCTGGGGAAGTTCATGGTGTGCTGCAGGACCTCAGTGCCCGGAGGTTGTCATGCTGTGACTTGGGGAGAACAATGAGGAAAACACAAATGTTACTCAGAAAATAGGTCAATGGAGAAAGAAGGGCTGAGCCTCTTGCTACAGCCTGCAGGACATGGGGACATTGCACCCAGCTCTCTGCACAGCAGGTTTGTTGCAGCCTCTTGTATGGGCAGTGTCCTTCAGCTGGGATTTAAATGGTGGCAAGACCTACTGCTCACAACGGGCAGAAACCAGAACATAGGGGGAATTTGCCCCCAAACCCAGTCATTCTGGGGAACACAGACTTCCCTGCAGAGGGTGCCAGGCAGGGAGAGAGGAGGTGGGTTCGGCTTCCAAGCATGAGCAAGGAAAGCATGGTTATCCCTCATGCTTCTGTGTAAGGGGTGCTGCAGGCCTGTCTGGCAGGGCTGCATCTGTAAATGCAATTTTATATCACAGGTGTAGAAGTAATGGGGGACAGGAAGAGGAAGAGGAGATTAATGGTCTTCTGCACCCCCGTTATTAGCCACCAGACACCAGTACCTCTCTGGTAAACACAGTGGCCATGCTAGACACCCTCTTCTGACCAATGTAGGGCATAGAACTGTAGAATCATTCAGGTTGGAAAAGACCTATGAGATCATCTAGTCAAACCATCATCCCATCCATGCCCACTAACCACATCCCTCAGTGCCACATCTACACAGTTCCTTGAACACCTCCAGGGACAGTGACTCAACCACCTCCCTGGGCAGCCCATTCCAATGCCTCACTAGTCTTTCTGAGAAGAAATTCTTCCTAATACCCAATCGGAACCTCCCCTGGAACAACTTGAGGCCATTCCCACTCACCCTATCACAGTTACCTGAGAGAAGAGGCCAACCCCCGCCTCAACACCATCTCCTTTCAGGCAGTTGTAGAGAGTGATGAGGTCTCCCCTGAGACTGCTCCAGACTGAACACTCCCAGTTCCCTATAAGACTTGTGCTACAGACCCCTCACAGCTTGCTTGCCGTTCTCTGAACATGCTCCAGAGCCTCAGTGTCTTTCTTGTAGAGGGGGACTCAACACTGAACACAGTACTCGAGGTACAGCCTCACCAGTGCCAAACAGGAATGACCTGAAGCTGCTTCTATCTATTTTTGGATTGTCTGCTGGCCCATTTCCTAGTACTCCCAAAACACCCAGCAAGCAGAGCACCATATAGATCTAAGAGATATAAAGAAATATGAACAATAGGTGAAGAAGCTGAATTATACCGACAAAAGGTTAAGAGATTTGGTGGAGCTGGCATCAAGTTGATTTCTATCACCGTAATTCCAGTGATGTAAATGGCAAATAGCTCTAGTGGATGAAAGTCCTAGCTGGGCTTGGGTCTGTTGCTGGCACACTGTGACAGCAGGGCACCACTGACCACTAAGCAACTCTTCTGTGTCCTCTTCATTCATAATGATATCTACATTGTTGGTTTTATGTTTTTATAAATTGGATGGATGGAGATGGAGAAAGCTGCAGTAGACAATCAAACACAACATGAACTAAAGTAAATAAAAAAGCACTGGAACAGGTTGCCCAGAGAGGTGGTGAATGCCCCATTCCTGGAGACATTCATGATCAGGCTGGTTGGGGCTCTGGGCACCTGATCGAGCTGCAGGTGTCCCTGTTCATTGCAGCGGAGTTGGACTTGATGACTTTTAAAAGTTCCTTCTAACTCAAACAGATCTATGAGTCTGCATTTCATGAGGCCAAAGGAGAAAGATCTGGGGGGTTTTTAGAAGACCAGGTTATAGGTATTCATCCTGCATCCCAAAAGGAGGACAGCAGAAAAGCAAGAGCTGCTCTTGGAGTGACTGCATTGCATCAGCTTTGATGGCCTGAGGGTATAATTGAGGCAAATCCTTTGGGGAGAGGTAATACCTGTCAGCAGATCAGCTAAATACCATTGAGAAAAAGCAGCACGTAAGCCTCCTGTGGGTACGTTCTCCATCAGGCACTCTTTGTATAATATAAATTGGCTTAATATAAATTACATTAGGAGAATGAGGTATAAGTGCCTGATGGGATGATGGCAGGCAATTGGCTCTGAGCAAAGGCAATAACAGGAGTGATTCAGTCGTAGCACTGATGGTCAAAAGATGGGAGCTGGGCAAGGGTACAGGGAGAGGTGATACTGTGCAATCTAAATAGATAAGTGCAATGTGCAGCCAAGTATGGGGACTAGTCAGTCATCTCCTGTGCCAGAACCCCATACGGGTTTCCATTGTTTCCATTCCAAGACCTTCTTCTATTAAATACTAGAAGCGCAAAATAAAATCAATCATAATACAAATGGGTAGCTACAGGCTAGGTGATTTCTCTGTTAGTTTTTTGTCTTTGATAGCTTTTCAGCTTTCTCAGGGCAATCTTGTGGCAGAGTCTGAGAGGAAACCTGAGGCTTCCTCATGCCCCGCATGCTATTTGGTCATCTGCCCCTCTGTCCTCTAGGAGACACAGTGACCTGCACAGAATGGGAGACCTCCCAGAGCACCCACAGAGTGGTTTCCTATGTGAATCCCCATGTAAAACTCTTGGCCTGTCCTTCAGGAATTAGGAGATCTGCGTGAATAAATGAGAAATAATTCAACCAGCCTATGGCACGGGAAATCCCTCTTCTCTGTCTTCTGATGTTATGTAAGTCTGAGCCTTGGTCTCATCAGCTCCAGTTTCTCAGCACTTAAACACTACAAAATCATGAAACAGGACTTTTATTAGGGTAAACCCACACATAATTCAGTGGTAGCCATGAATATACTTTATACGGTGTGGTTACCTCAGCATATAACAATAAGATCCATAGCACTAAAGTCTTAAAAAAAGGGAGATTTCAGATTTTATTTCTGTGCTGGCATTATCTCATTCATTTCAGTTCTGACTCTCCTCCCATTTCCCTGTGCTCACCTTCCACCAGGACTGACTGTTATCCTGTGCCCATTGGCTGCAGTATTTGGACAGCAGTTGTCTGCTTTGGATTTCTTACTTGTTTCAGCAGCATGATGAAAATGCAACTTTGTGGCCTGCATGACAAAGAGTTTCCAAAAGCCTCTGGATTTAATAATAATAAAAAAATCTACAGAAATCCTTCCAAAACACTAAATGATTTTTTTCTGAGGGAGATTTCTTTCCAAAAAATGTTCCCACACCTCCCGTAGCCCAGACCCTCCATTCACAGAGCTCAAAACCCACAGTCATTTCTACTTCCCTGCAATTACCACAGTGTAAAATTATACCTATGTAGATTGAGCTCTTATAAAAATAACAAGCCTTTTTTTCCCCACATAAAGCAAAGAAAAGCAAAGGCAGGAAAGGACATGATAGGAGCTCTGCTGAATTAGACAAATACCTTTGGCAGCAAACAGTGTCTGGGAATAGAGGATGCTCTTTCTCAGCAAAAGAAAGCCAACAAAAGCAATGATAGATTTGCACATCTCTTTGAAGCTACTGAACTCTGCCCAGCCTCATCCTTGAGACGGGCAAAAGAAATTCCTGGGGAAGCTCATGGAAGCCACCTTAGCCATGGACAGAACTGGACAATGCAGGAAAGAATGCTCAGAATAGCACCAGTGAGAAGCATAGCAAACCTTCTGGAAGCAGCCAACTAGTAAACAGACAAGAGCTAACAAAGTCCCCGAAAAATGAAAGTAAGTCCAAGTTCTGTCCACCTCTGTGTCTAACTCCCAACATCCTGTCCAGGTACACTGGTTTGGTGCCCTTAGAATTGAATTCTTCCTACATCTTCCAGTCCCTGAATGTTAAAAGATAAGCAAGTGTTAATTACTGCCAGCCGAAGGTCAGTTCATCATTAAAAGTAGTTAAATGGAGTGTAAGTAGATGTGGCCAGCAGCATTTCCTTTGCACCATGAAGGCACAAGGGAACAATTACTGTTACTCCTCAGGCCTGTGTAAGCAGATCCAAAGGGACTTTGCGGGAATCCCCAGGCAAGGACAGAGCTCAGGGAGATCTTGTAACCAGTGCAGGACTAAAAGCTGCACTGCAAGTTCAGAGCCCTGAGAGAAGTTGAAACAACATCACTCTGCATCAGCTGAGAAGTGAGAGATAACAATCTGCAGGACAGCCCTTGCAGGGCAGAGTAACCCAAACATGTGTAGGGCTGGTTTGAGCTGATATGCACTTTTTAGATGTGTTTACCTTAGTCAGATCAGACCAAAGAACTTGAATTCAGGGCTGAGTCACCAGCCTGGCTTCTGAAGAGGTACTCAAGCAGGATGTTAGTGGTGGATACAAGCACAAAGAGAGCAGCTGCCATCTTGTGTCACCAGCCATGGTGTTAATTGAGACAAATAGCAAAAGCCCATTCAATGCACAGCAGTAAACCTGCTCCTGTGAGATTGCCAAGGCAAACTCACGCCAAGTGCTTGCTGCAGCATTTCTTCCTTGTGCAGAAAGGCCTGCAGTGGAGGTCACAGATCAGGCTGACCTGCTCTCCTCTCATTTCTCTATGGCATCACCAGAGCAGTGGGAGAAAGCTGCTTGCTTGGTAGCATAGAGGCCATCCCGAGGCTTAATAGAAATGTGAAAATCCCAGCACTACCCAGTCAGCCCAAGGGATTTCCATCCCAAGGCCCCTCCAGGCATTTCCCTGATCAGCAGAAGCATGGCCAAGCATGCAGACACCCAAACTGAGTATCACTGCAGCAAGCCAGCATGCACTGCTAAGCACATTGGACATGGTAGCTTCAAAAAAATAAACACTTTTAAACAAGCAATGCTGTGAACTTCAATGAGCCTCAGAGCAGCACTCAGTAGCCCTTTGTCTGTGGCAGACAAAAGTGGAGGTACTGGTGTGCAAACCTTGGCATTCGAAAAATAGTTTGTGCTCGGAAGAGCAAAGAGTGAGGAAACACTGGTTGTGAGCGAATAAAACATGGTGCTCTCTGAAAGGGTATGAAAAGTGACAGCCCTAATGCAACAACTGCTGCACCTGAAAATCACTAGATGAGAACATAATCGCAAGGCAAAGCAATTAATGCTGAGCAGCATCTGCCACACAAAGACCCTGCACTTAATGCAAAAAAGGAAAAAGACAGTGGAAAAAAAAAAACAAAATAGCAGTCTGGTTGAAGGTAAGAGCAGTCATAAATGACAGCAGCAGCAGGAGGACCATATCAAACAGGATTTTGATTGTGCAGCAAGCAGCAGCAGCTGGTTGAGTGGCTGAAAGGCAACGAGGGCACATGCTGGTGTAAGTGACAGGGACTTGCCAGGGAGATGCTATCCTTGGCAAGCTGAGCAATGTGCAGCCTGTGCCATGCTGGTCTAGTGTGTGATCTTGAGGGAGACATATCACATGCTTTAGTTTCCTCTTGGTAAAGAGTGGTCAAGAGATCGCTGGGTCTGTAGAGCACTTTGTGATGCTTGATGGAAAGAAGATTGATGGGGACTGGAACTGGTTGGTGTCTGAGAGCATTTATGCCCACCTGTGCCTATACCAGCCCACCTGCAGGCAGAGTTGGCCTTCTAGCATGGGACAGCCAAGAGCACTCTGCCTCTGGTTGCTGCCCCATATTAGAAGCCCAGCTGAACCTGTTTTTCTTTTACTGAATGCAATTGTAACCCTCATACCCAAATCTACACTGAGCAGCTGTCTTGGTTGCCAGAATGAGCAGGTAAACAAGTTTGTCTTGGAGTCCTACCTTTCCCGGTACTCCCTATTTCCAAGAGTCTGATCTCTCATCTAGAAAAACACCTTGGCTTTTCTGTTTTTTTTTCACCCCAGATACCCTTCATTCTTTTGCCTCTGATTCTGGATGGCTAATTGTAGGTGCGGGCTACACATGTGCCAATAACCATAGGTACACACACAGTTCCTGGCAGAGTCTTTATAGCTACCACCAGATTACACCATTCCCTGGCTGTAGACCCTCACTTTTACTCCACTCCTCGCAACCAAGTTCAGATCCCCAGAGGGAAGTTCTAAATCACAGAATCATAGAATCATTAAGGTTGGAAAAGACCTAGGAGATCACCTACTCCAACCATCAGCCCATCGCCACCATGCCCACTGATCATGTCCCTCAGTGCCACATCAACTCAGTTTCTGAACAGCCCCAGGGATGGTGATTCCACCACCTCCCTGGGCAGCCTGTTCCAACACCTCACCACTCTTTCTGAGAAGAAATGTTTCCTAATATCCAACCTGAACCACCTCTGGCAAACTTGTGGCTATCACTTACGGCTGTTATTCAATGGATCCTTTTGATATCCTGTGAACCCACAAACAAAGCACACATCAGTCCCCAAGCAGCCCTGACATGTCTGTCTGCAGAGGACCAAATGTGAGCAGCAGGTTTGAGGCTGACCCTCAGTCCTTCCCCATGGTGTCTCTGCACAGCTATTGCTCACTATGACAGAGAGGTCTGCTCCTGCTGTGACCCCTTTTTCTAATCCATCTGGACCCTGAACTCTTCTTATCCTCAGTTAATCCTGCTCCTTTGCAGCCAGAGAAAGACATGATGGTGTCAGAATAAAATGCTCTGGGTCACCGCTGGCACACGATGCCCTCACAGTGGTGGCATTCCCCATGAGGGGATGCAGCCTGATGAACCCACAATGGGACACTGCAGTAATCTAATCAGATGGAGATAAGAGATGGGATGAGCTTTGCAGCATCTGATATGGATAAACAAGCCATATGGACAATTTGATACAGACAAGCCAAGGCTTGTCGGTATTCACAAGAGAATAAACTGAAGCATTTAAATAGCAGCAAAAAATGACCATCCAGAAGACGAGAACTGCTGAAACGAGATGTGACCAGCAACTCCTTTCTTTTAAGAAACTGAAACTTGTTTCATCGTGTCTCCGTACTTATCTGCTTCCTTTGGCAGCAGAAGAAAAGCTTGCGTTCGATTAGCTGGCTTAGCTGCACACAGCTGAGAGGGCTGAGAGAATACTTCCCACGGACTAATTTATTCCACAAATATAACATATTTTTCTGCTCACAGAATACCCACAAACACATTGCAGTTTCCTTACATATTTTTCTTTGAATTTTTTGGCACATCTTCATGAATTGTTTGCAAGTTCACTGTTTGCAGGGCTCAGTGCTGGAATCTGTGCGGTTGGTTAGTGGCTGTCGGTCACGTACATCACATGCTTTCATTTCTGCTGGTCCCTGGCTGAGGCCATCCTTCATCCCATCCGATTCAGAGCTCTTTGATGTCAATGAGACTCTCTTTGACTTCAGTGCACTTGGGTCCAGCCCTTTGTTTGGGAAGGAACTGGGAGAAGCCACTGCTCTTTTGATTCTCTCAAACTGGGCTAAGATTTATTCAGGAACTCAGCAAACATTCATGCCTTCCCACAGAAGTCTTTCTCAGCTCTGCTCCTAAGAAAAACTCAAATTTTTGAAGATTTATGGGAGCCAACATTTATTTCCTTGGAACTCTTGTAGTTATTCAGACCAGTGCAGAACAGATGTAAAATGGTGTCCAGCTAAATCTCTGGGTTCAGATCCCACAGTGGTGCATTCGTCCAATATCAGAGGAGGGAAGGAGGAAGCTCATCACTTGGATGCAACATTTGCCTTTGATTTTATTTCAGTTTGAAGTCCAGCCTGCACCTCAGTTCGTGGAAGACCACAATCTACAAGCTCAAAATCCTCCTTTCTCACCAGAAGGCATAACTCCCCACAATTCATCCCACCCCCAGGCTTATGGTCACCAACACCTCCAAACACACTTAGAACAACTGGAGAGAGCTACATCAAGACACATGGCTCAGCTTTTTGCTCCCTGGAGCATTATATTGCACAGGATGCTCAACATTTGGAAAACATCACCCCGCATGGCAGGAGGTATGGCTGGGCACTGGAACAGGCTGCCCAGAGAGGTGGTGGAGTCACCATTCCTGGAGGTGTTCAAGAAGCATGTAGATGTGGCACTGAGGGATATGGTTTTCTGGACATGGTGGTGATGGACTGACAGTTGGACTAGATGATCTTAGTGGTCTTTTCCAACCTTAATGATTCTACGATGCGGTGGCAAGGCTGCGGGCACTGAGCAGCACAATTCCAGATGGCACTATGGTGCTGGGAGGCAGCAGAAGAAGTAGGGAGGATGTGGAGATTTTTATTTTCCTGCTCCTCCTGGGCAGTGTAGTGCTGGCAGCAAATTTAGCTTTAAGGCTGTCCTCATGTTGAAATACAAATTGTCTTCCCTTCAAAATCCGGTTTAAAAATAGCACTATTTGAGGAGTATATAAATAAGTAATCATTTGGAACACAATATTAGAGCACCCTTCTTTAATTAAATGGTTGCTTGATGCATTTCAAAGCTCTGTTCTGACTCAGTCTTCCTGCACCTCTGTACTTTTCCTGTTATGAACAAATCTCATCTAACTGCACCATGAATTTTAAAGCAACCTAGATGGCACGGAGTAATAGGGCTATTAATATCCTAATTGCAGAGCAGCACTTGGGACTAGCCCATTCTCATACAGAGGCAGGAAGAAGTAGCTTCTCAGACACACAAGAATGGCTTCAATGGCCGTCATTGCCTCCATTTGACACCTGGATTAAAGGAGAACATGGAGAAAATATTCTAATAAGATGGCACATATTTTTCCTCTCAACCCAGATAGCATTTGCTAAACATGGCCAGGAATGTCATTCTGACTATTCAGAACAACCTCTCTTCTGGTCCTAAATACCACTAAAGGGTGAGCAGAAAGGCCATGGGCTTCTCTTTGTTGCAGTGCATTCTTTGTGTAATCCTGGGATTGGGTCAGGCTTTTTTATAGTATCACAGAAGTGAGGGATGGGAGAGACACATGACGAGAGGCCAGCAGTTCACCCTGTCCCTGAGCAGGATCACTGACTGTTTCACCCACTGGGGGCTTTGTCTTGTCTAGTTTAAAATTCTAAAATTCACACCACTCTTGTTCTTACCCCAGGGAGCTCTGAGAAAGTGTAAATTCCACTCTTAACAAATATTTGCCAATTGCAAGGCTGAGAACTTCCTCCTCTTAATTTCACCCGACTACTCATACTGACCATTTAAAAGCATATCAAATGCTCTTCTTGGACTTGTAGGGCACCGCTGCAACCATTTGGCTCCTCTGGACATACCCAGCAGTTCTTGTTTCCCTGCAGGTCCTTGTGGCACTGGAGTCAGATTTCCCCAGCACAGCGCTCCTCGCTTCTCATGCAGGCTCAGGAGCAGCTGCTGAACAACAACAAACAGAGCTCTTCTTTTTTTCCCCCTGACTGACATGAGGGAAAGGACAGGAGATTCAAGCTGGAGGAATGCAAGGAAAATCAGAGCCTCTTCCTTGAGCTGGTTTGTTTACACACGTGCTTTTGGGGAGGGAGGAAAGGAGAGCAGCTCACGTTTAAAGATGGCCATTTGTCATCTGGTGTGCATGGGCCTAAAACTTCCTCGGAGCCTGTACCCAGAAGGCAATTTCAGCTGGGTGTGGCATGGTTTTGGGTCCACACACTGGTATTAAAAGCAAATCTGGCAGCCCTGGAAGGGCATAAATATTTTCATGATGGAGCTGGGAAGGAGGCAAAACGTGCTGCTTTATGGGAATTTACTTGGTGTGGTGTCTAACTTTCTACAGTATTTATATGTAGGGGTACAACCTCCCAAACCCTTTGGTGGCTGTCATCCTTTCTTATCCCAGGTGGTTTTTCCTTCTCCTCAACCAGACAGACAGTGCCACGTCTAAACCAACTGCCACCCCTTCAACTTCAAAGGACTGGGCTGATCCTCACCTTACACATCATCTCTGAGTGCTGGCACAGTGGAATTTGGCCAAAGCTCACAGGACACCAGCCCCATTTGGGACGTGTAGCACACGTGATCCCACCACAGTTCTCTGTGTGGTTGTGGGGCTCAGCAGTTGGTTGGACTTAGGAGCTCCTAGCAGGCCAAGTTAGTAAGGTCTGTGCTCAGATGTGCTGAGGCCCTGCAGAGATGAGCTGCTTCTGACTCCAACCTTTACATCCCCTTTGATTTAACAGATGACTCTTCTGAGTTGCCAGGCACCTCCTTTTCGTCCTCTAAAATATGACCTGTGCATTAGGATGCTTAGCATTGTGTGTGCTACTACTTTTCCTATGTTTTCTTTTGGATTCCATTTAAATGTGCAGAGATATTCAACAGAAGTGCTGATGATCAGAGTAAATATAGACATACCTTTCTAAGTAAACCTTGTAAAGCTATCCTGAATTCTTTGTAATCTAACCCAACTGATTTGGCTGCTGCTGTAAACATCAGTGTGCCTGATGTCAAGTGCAGGTGCTGAAGAAGCATTGAATGGAAGGCTGCCGCAAGAGGGGATCATGCAGAAATGCTTTGCTTTGGCTCCAGGTCCTCTGGGATGGGGAAGGGGCAGTACCTGGGCAGGCAGGAGTAATGAGTACAGAGCACGTGGCAGGGCTGGAGTAGGGGTGAGGCAGCTCAGGAGAGGAAATCAGTAGAGGAAAAATGAAGTGGATTCCTCTGAAAGTAATTTTTTCCATTAAGCTTAAAAAGAGGGAGCAGAGGTATCGCCTCACCCACTTCGCTCCCTACTTTTGTGTACTCAGAGTATAGTAACTTCACAGGAACACGATCAACATCCAGAAGCTGTTCTCCATTACACAGTATCTTCTGTTGAGTTGCTTGAGGCTTGTGTGGTAACAGCCTTATTCAAAATAACAGTGGTCCGTCTTTTATCAATTAGGAAAACAATGACAGAATCATCCTTTACTAATCCCTAATCCTCCCCACAGCCGCTTCGGATTCTCATTCACGGAATTTTTGTTTTATTTACTTGTTTGCTGGGATGGCAGCTGCAGTACTGGAACCAATATCTTTCAGATCCTAACACATTTTGAGCCGTGTAAGGGGAATGAACAAAAGACTTCAAAAATAAATGCTGCAGGAATAACGTGAGGAGAGTTCCACTTAAAAGTATGAAATGTTATAACTGCAGTAATTATGAGCTGTAAATGAGGTATCAGCCGTGCTCCACACGTGCCTGTCTGTAAGGATTTCACTGGATTTATTTCCCCTCACAACAGACTGCAGTGTGGCCAGATGACTGTTTAGCCTGTGTCTAAAGCTGGCAGTGAGACTTTCTTTATTGCTACCTTTGGTGTTCAGACAGGGTGTAGGGTGTTTGTCTGTCCTACAGAAAGAAGGGTCATGCAGGCATTGAAATCTACAGGCACTCCTTCATATGGTAGATGGGGTTTAGATAGGAAACTTGGAACCATTTGCAAACTTTCGGTTTCTATCCTGTCTCAGGTCACAGTTCCCTGGCAGGCACTATGACACCAAGGCTATTTGGTATTCTGGCTGGGTGCCTTCTCCAAGGCTGATGATAATCATTGCCTACAGACTGTGTAATGAAAGGCAAAGACATTTCCTGAGTGTGTTTTGTAACAGTCTTCTTCCTTTCCTGGTTGTAACCAATTCTGTAGGTTGGCTGGTTTGGAAACAAAGCCATCAAAGACGATGGTTCTGGGGTTGCCCCTCAGCAGCTCTGTCAGCATTTGCTCAGAGAGGCTCTCTTCAGCTATTCTTTTCCACCCTGTTTTTCCAGACAGATCCCTACTGAGCTGATGTAGTCACACAGCAAACTGCCAGAAGCAGGCCAACATATGGTATCACTTAGGTACAGCGTAGTCCCAGCACCATCGTAGCGGTACTTCGGTATCTCTGGTTCCACTTCTAATCCCAATCAGACAATTCATTTGTGCACAAAAAACGAAAAGCAAGTATGTGCTAAAGAAACTTCTGCAGCCCATGCAAAGAGTTTGAATTCCATACCATGCTTCATGCCTTCAAGACAGAGAGCATTCAGGCCAGGAGTGTGATGCCCAAGGAGTATCTGGCTCTGTGGTCATCTGATTGCTCTGCTACAGGCTAGCTCAGTGAGATGTTAAATTCAAAGAGCTTTCAAGTCTTTAAAATTGGACTTCTACACAACTTAACTAGCTTTCCTGACCTAATACAGGAAATGTAATCCACTACAGATACAAACAAATCAGACAAATGTGACCCACTGACACCTAATGTAAAACCATGAGTACCATTGAGACCATATCTCAGTTTTTCAAGCAGCAACTCAAGGTAGGATTGCAGGTAATGCAGCAAGAATGTGATGTGTACTGGGAAGGAAATACTGCTGTTTGGCACCAGGGAACTACTTGAGACCTTGTCAGAAGTGATGGGTGGAAGATCTGCACCCGCGTGTGGTGGCAGGGCAGGAGCAACAGCTGCATGAAGGGGGGCTGAGGTTGTATTTTGCCATTAAGTAAGGAGCAATGCTGCATTTGGAAACCTCATACAAACCAGCTCTCTGCCATCCAAGTTGCTTTTATCTAGCACGTGGCACCTGAAGACTCGAGCTCTCTGTAAATGTTTAGTGGGATCCCAGCAATACTCGATTGTCATTTGTGACAGGAGTAGGTACCATCCCTTGCCACAGTGATCATACAGGGACTGCATAATAACATACAAGATACACTGCATAGTGAGGAGGATATGACCAAAACATAGAAAATAATAAAAAAAAAATTCTTGCAACTTAACAGTACAGATGAATACCTGTGGGCAGAAAATCCTTTGGAAAATCTTCCAGAAAATCAGTTTCCTTCAGCAGGAAATCTAAAGGTGTTCAGGAAGCTCAGTCTCTTGATTTCAACAACATGATGTTCACTCGCACCCCAGCACACACTCTCAGAAGTTTCACACAACAGATTTTCAGTTGTGGGTAACTAAAGATATAGACGTGCGACTATATTTGGAGCCACAAATGAGGCACATCACAACTACTGAGCAGCACACACTCCTCTTTCCTGTTAAATTGACTTGTCTGCTTTAGGAGCATCAGCTTCCGACACCCACAGTTAAACTGTGAATTTTCTAAGGTTCGTTAGACATCCTTCCGCATGGAGGCCAGCACTGCAGAACTCAGTGGGCCACCTCCTCCACAACAGGTTCATCACTAATGAGAATGTGTTATCCTGCGTTTTTCCAAATCACTTATCATCTTGCTCTTTTTTGGGTCCCTAGCTTGAAGCGACTTGAAATAAATGTGGCCTTCCAAAGACAGGTGTTCAAATTAAGCTCATCTTAAAGGCACCTGATTCTAGGCAACCAAAAATGGGAGCACCAAAACCAGAGGTGTTTTGAAAGCACTGGTTGCCATACGGGAAGAGTTTGGTTCATTTCCTCTCTGGAGTGCATTTCTATTGACTCAGTCCTCAAGGAGTGGGAGGTACTGGAAGGTAGCTTAAACACAAAGAAGAGAGACAAGGCGATCTCAAATAAGATAATAGTATTGTAGGTTGACCTATTACTGAGATGTTTACTGTACAGAATTTTGTTTAACTTCAGTCTTTAGATAATAAATTGGCTCCTGAAGGCTTTTAAGAGACTGCATCCAAACAGCAAGCTGCAGCCTGTGTCATCACCACCTGAAGAGCCACTGGGGACTGTGCCAGAGCCCTGTTCAGGCAGAGAAAGCCACTGCTATGGATCTGCTGTCCCTATTCATTGCAGAGGAGTTGGACCAGATGACCTTTAAAAGTCCCTTCCAACTCAAACTCTATGATTCTATGAAAATAAATGGACTCCAGCAGCTCAAAGAGGTACCTGAAGTTAGCTGTGCCTAAGCCATCTTCAGGCAGGCTTAAGGCACAGTAGGCAGTGTGGCCTGATTTGGCAGACCTCTTCTTTCTCTGAAAGCTCCATTCCTGCAGTAGTGCAAAGAGTGATGGGTTTGTTACTCTGTTCATTAGTGCACAGATTGAAGAAAGGAAGGGAGAGCAGGTAGCAAGGCAGGTTGGGTGCTCGCCATGAGCCTGGGTGAGGACTGCAGTCTTGGAGGCAGCAGGAGGAAGACACAGACCAGAGCTGAAAAAAAAAAAAAAAAAAAAGAAAGAAAGAAAGAAAGAAAATCGTATTCATTTTTAACCAGCAGTGCTATTTCTGTATCACACAAGAGCTGTACAAGTCACACTGAGCCTTCTATGATTGGTATGCGTATGTTTAGAGCAATGCTTCAGGAGAGGGCAAGAGAGAGTCCCAGGACTGTGGGAGCCCTTCCACTTAAAGCTATGAATTAATTCCAATTAGCCCTAGAAATGAGCCTCTCTGGCTCTTTGTTCTCTGAAATTGTGCTTTTCAGAGACAGACTCCTCAATTAGCAGCTAATTACAATGGTCTTGCATCCTCGTGGATAGATGGGGCATAAAAAGCCACAGCCTTTGACAGCTGTGGGAGATCTGCCTTCAGCTTGCAAAGCAGAATTATTGATATTGATTTCAAGGGTCTTTGGCTCCTGTCTGTAAATCCCTCACAACCTCAAACAACATTATTTGTGACACTACTGAGAATTATTTGATGCTGTGAGCTCTGGAAAATATATCACAACTCCAGCCCTCACCAAATGCTCTGAAATCAAAAGTAGACAAGCTGTATGTCTGATGGTGTGTCTCTCATCTTTTGCAGCAGTGAACGAGGAAACCAGATGTGCACCCTGGCATGTTTTGAGGAACAGCTAGGTGTTCCCAGGCTGTGTTTTGCTATCACCCACCTTCCTCTTTAAATGTTGTTGTACAATGATTTTAGTAAGGCTGCCCAGGGAGGTGGTGAAGTCACTGTCCCTGGGCGTATTCGAGAACCACCTGGATGTGGCACTGAGGGACATGGTCAGTGGGCATGGTGGTAATGGGCTGATGGTTGGACTAGATGATCTTAGTGGTCTTTTCCAACCTTAATGATTTTATGATTCTATGATTCAGTTGTCCATGAATATATCTAACTGCTTCTTGCATATGCTGATGCTACCTGCACCCATTGTCTTCTGCAGGAATAAATCTCAGGTCACCACTCCTCGTAAGAGAAATGGGTTTTCTTTCATCTAAGTTCCTCGTTCAAACATCAGTTTTCTAGTGTGCACTCTCACTTTCAAGCTGTATACAGTTCCTCGTTGCATGCAGAAGGAGAAAATGGTTTGTTTGTTTTTCAATCTGTCTGTACTAGGGTCTGTGTGTACAAGCAGTACTTCCTGAAGGACGTGACAGAATTGTGCTAGCAGCATGATTTTAAGCTACTTGTAGATACACAGTTGCTCTAACGTAACTGGAAACGCAGTCTGCTCCACAGTTCTCACGTTTTTCTTGTGTGACTTTCTCACTGGAGATCTCCATGGAGCAGTTATTGTCTGATATTTCCTTGGCAATACAGGAGGGGGTTAGCAGCACTGAAAGGACTGCAGAGGGGACTGCTTTGAGATAAAATTTCTTTGCATTTAAGCTACAGATAAGATGAATGCCATCTCCACTTGGCCACAGGGTTTCCTCCATTGCAGATCCACATCCGGATATGAACTTTGTGCAGGTGTCAATTATTTCCATGCTGCTGTAGAAAGAATCCCTGGACCCAGACTAAATTTCAACTCCAGCTAAGTCACATATTACATTCTTGGTCCAGAACACGGAAAGCAAAGCCCTACCACTGGCTTGGTGCATAACAGCACCTCCTTCCTCATAGAATCATAGAATCATAGAATTAGCAAGGTTGCAAAAGACCTACAAGATCATCCAGTCCAACCATCCACCAATAACCCCACTAAACCATGTCTCTCAACACAATGTCTATCAGGAAAAGAGTGACTGAGACCTTGCTTTTGTGTTGCAGGCACTCATGAAATGCAGTATACACATTGCTGTAGCATTATAGCTCCAGGTATGCTGTAGGTTTCCTCCCAATGCAAAAATTTCTGTCCTGAAGGGAAAACAATCAACTTTACACTAAATTAGATTACTAAACAGTTATGCTGTCAAAGTCTTTATGAAGATTTTTAGCATTTCTCTTTCCTACAGAAAACTGAAAGTATTTGCAGCAGCAAATGAATGTAACATGGCAAACACCCATCAGAAAGGGCAGCGATGTATTTGATCCCGCCCTGAGCAGAGAAAGGAAGGAGATAAACTCTGGAAGTCCTTTCCAGGCTAATTTATGGGAGTTTGTTAAACAGCAACAAACTAACAAAGTACACCTCTCTGCTTTTGTTTCACATGGCACTTGTCAAGCAGGTCTGCTGGGCAGAGCTGCCAGTCTGCTGCCCCCCTCATGGCATATTACAAGCCCATGAGCTAGTTGCTTTCAAAGAGGCAACTTAGAGGATCCAAACAGAAATACTTCTGCAAACAAAATGTTTCCCTAAATACAGTGAAATCCAAATGTTTGTCCTTAGCAACATAATTCAATCCAGTGATATCAGTGGGAAAACAACCACGAAGGGCAAAGAGGAAGGATGGAGGGAGAAAGGGAGGAGGGAAGGGGGAAAGCACATCAGAAGAAAACTGGAGCACTGGGTACCCCATACTTACTACCACGAGGAAGGCTCCACTCCATCATCACAGTGAAAAGAAGAAGAAGGTCCACGGCAAGGAGAAACTGCAACAGCCGTTATGATGGCGAACAATCAGGGGGAGCACGAGGAAGTGAGTCAAGAAGAACAATATACTGGCAAACACTAAAAAACAAGGGAAAAACTTAAGTGTGTATGCAACAGCATGCAGTGTTCCGTAGCATTCTTAATGCTACATTTTTTAAATGACCCTTCTTACCAAATAAAAAACAACAAGTTCTTCTACAGAACTCAGTGTTTCTACCTATGGAGCCACTTTCCTGTTGCCTATGAATGAGCACACTTCACTTGTTTAGGTCTGCTTTCTGCCCCTCCTCCATTGCTACCTCCCTTCTTACATGCCTGGATAGAGCTGTTGAGAACCAAGGACAAGTTTCCAGCCTTTCGAAGTCACCCTCCATGAGCTGTAATCACTGATTTTAAGCAAAGCTTCCAGTCTGCCCTGGCTGCGACGTGAAACACAAGTATTTAAGTGAGCCCATTTTATCGAGCAATTGAGGCAGGGTAAGAGCACGCACATGGTTAATTAGTATAGTTCAGCCAACAGGCAATAACTCATTAAGCTACAGTAACTTGACTATGTTTGATCATGTGCTTTATGCCCTACGGTGCTTCATAAGCAAGGCAGTAAAGTCAGCTTATCTACCATCTCAATTCCTCTCTCCCTCTTTTTTTTTCCCCTAACCACACAAAATCGTGGTTAAACCACAGATGATAATTTCTGGATGCAGAATAGTTCACCACCTTCCTCTTTTTGGCAGGCTGAGCACGCGTGAAGATTGTTATCCAGTCTCCTTTCAGCCTTGCCTACCCCAGGCTAAAAACAAATGCTTTCCCTCCTTCCCCATGGGTACTGCTCTGCAGATGTCCTCTCTGCAGTGCTACTCCCCTAGGGACTGCCTCCTTGTATTTTCCCAGGTATAATGCCAGAAATGGGTCCCAGTGATGCAGCTGAAGGGACTAACTCACAACATCCCTGCTGGCACAACCCAGCCCAATTCTTCTTCCCTCCTTAGCCATGCCTTTACTGCATGACAGCCCCCAGCTCCCAGTGCCACCTGGCTGTTCTGTCCCACCCCGTACCTCTGTAGCTGGTCATTTCAACCTAAGTGCAAATTTGCACTTGCCTTCACTAAATTGCATCCTGTTTATTTCCAGACCATTCCCCTAACTGCTGAGCTCTCCCAAGCTCTAATCCCCTCCTCCCTAGTGTCTCTTGCTCTTAGCCGAGACTAACAGAGGGGCTCCCCATCCCTTCTTCCACTTTATTAATGAAAATACTGAATAGTCCTGAATCTAGGCCATATCCCTAGAGAAGCAGCTCAATAAATCCTTCCAGCTTGACAGGATTCACTTGATAACTGCTCCCTGAGTACTCAATAATTTTGTCTAACCTAATTCTCCCCCTTTTTCTTACAAAAATACTGCTTTTCTAAAGGTGAGATATCGAAGTTGCAGCAGCAAGAAAACCTATATTTTGCATAGTTAATGCTAAGGTAACATGTGGAAAGGGAACTAACATTCACGTGTCAGACCTGACTTCAGCTGTTTTCTGTCTGGAGTATTAGTATGTGACCAAATGTCCTAGTTTTACCATTGCAAACCCATTCCAACATTCACAAGAAGCATCTGCAAGTGGTGCCCACTGCAAATAGGATGATAGGCAAGAAGAACTTGGGAATGATTTAGCATAATGGTTCCTAAGTCATGGGTTTCCCAACTTCCATGAGCTTTGGACCAGGCCCATGTGGTCTGGTCCCCAATTCACTTTTCATCTCCAAATACAAGGAATGGGTTTCCAGCAGCAACCTCCACTCTTGCATACATAAATCTGCTGGTCTTCAGAGTCAAGATCTGAGTTTTGTTTTTTTTTCATTTTTATACATTTATCCTCTGTATATAGAGGAAAGGGTTTCCAGGAGGGGGAAAGGAAGACACCTATTTCATTCACTTGAGCTCTATTAATAATGTGATTTGCATAGTGAAATACGGTGTGTAACAAATACAGATACACAGAGATCTTTTTATACTTCTCATTGTCCTGCAGAAAAGGAGGATGCAAGAAGGTAAAATAAAAACGTAGCCCTAAATAGCTGTGATATCGCACAGCACGGTAATAAAATATTGCTCACTTAAGCAGAAGCCTTTGAACTGCTCACTGGAGGAGCCCTTCCTTCTCCGTTGGTTTTTATAGGCAGCCTAGGGAGATTATGTGCTTAAGTTAGTCATTTAAATTTAGAGAGCTTGAACAAACATTGCAAACTCCCCTTCTCTCTCCCAGAATAAATAGCTCATGATGACATAAGAGCGTGTCACCATACCATAAGAAAAAAAAATACAATAAAAGCAGAAGTATTTCACTCACTCTTAAATCTGGTGGTTGAGCTTGTTTTTTTTTCTGTTGTTCTTCGTCTAACATCAATTGTGCCTAATAACGGTAACCAAGCAGATGATGCAAATCAAGCGAGTGCATTTCTGATCACTGGTCGAGCGCTCGCATTGTGCTAATGAGAAACTGAGCTGTAAAATCAAGTCAAAATATTTTTTCCGTGGCTCCCAGTGGAGGTCAAAGCACATGCCCATTTGTACTTCCTCTAGCTCCGCAGGCGGCTTGGCGTCCCTTCCACGGGCAATGAGTCCTGCCAGAAAAGCCCATCAGGTCTTTCAGGTTCCCACTGGCAGGAAAAGTACCACGCTCGATGCACCAACATTTGGAAAACAGAGAATGTGCTGAGTCTCAATGTCCTTGGAGTCTCCATAAATCACTCATAGAAAAGAGCGGGGATTTAGTTGGGCAGCACATTGTATGCCCAAAGCGGAGCAGGAGGAGGACCTCCAGAGTCGCTATAGAGGGATTTCATCACAAGGAAGGGAGGCTGAGCAAACAGCGAGGATGACAACAACATCCTGTCCTTGCAGAGAGGAGAATGGCTTTTGAAGGAATGACAGAGCTTTGGATCTCAGCTCCCCGAGGCAAGTTCAGGCAAGTTCAGACTCATTGCTTTTGTGTGATAGAAGGTTTGGGTTTATTATTAGATCGAACTCAAAAGAGCCTTGCCAAGTTTGAAAGTTCATGATGTTTCAAGCAAAGAAAAGGAAGTGTCTTACCTCTCACAGAGGCTCGTTTCTCCGTTATGAAACAGCCGAGGAACTATTTAGCTCTTGTTCCCAGTGATGTCTGCAGCTTGAATGGAAGATGGCTGGAGAACAGCCTGCCGAAACCGGGAGGCAGATCTGCCCTTCACAGCCGCCTTTCTCCTTGGAGCGAAATGCTCATTTCCCAGGTTTGTTTTTTCTGCTGCGAATGAGATAAACACTGATACAGCACAGAGCAAACAGTCTGCTGTGAGGCTCATGCAGGCATTACTGACTACTCAAATGGGAGAAGATAGGATGGGAATGAAATTCATGCAACCAAGTGCAGCAAGTTTGCTCAAGGATTGCTGAAGGATGGGAATGAAATTCATGCAACCATGCAGCAAGTTTGCTCCCCTTGCTTACAGCGCGTCCTAACCCTCCCCAGACCCTCTCCCCGAGCCATCTAGGCGTTGCCTAAATCTGAAGGCTGTCCCTGAGCCTCACTGGTCTCAAGTGGACGCATCCTCTGGTTTCCAGCCCTAGATAACATTAGACAATCCACACCCAGTGGTTTTGTACCCACCATCTCCCCAGCTTAAATAGCTCATACCCTTCCTTTGGGAAGAGACAGCAATCAGAGCTTCTCTCAGTCTCAGTTTTGCTAAAGAATACAAGCCAAAAGCTTTTATTCACTTTCCATCAGTTACATCATTTTTTTCCCCATAGCCTGATTTTATATTCTTATCTGCACTTGATTTCAGTAAAATTTATCTTTCGTGAACGTGAGTAATTAGAATTGAACCAGGACTTACCAGCACCTTCATTGCCACTCACAGTTATCTCCTTCTTATAGGCTTTGGTACCTTTTGGGGCTGCTTTCCATTTCTCATAGTCTCCTTACACTCACGGTCATGGACAATCAAGGCCAGAGCTCAGATCCTTCCAGACTGGTTCAATTTCAATGGACAAAATTTCCCACAGAGTAGCACACAACTTCCTTTCTGCATCATTTTCAGTTCTGTGCTGTCCTATTTCATCTCACACCTATTACTCCACCCTTATACTCATCCAGTTCTTCCCAAAAACTACTCTGCAGTGTCAGTGAATTAAAGCACACTTCATCAGCACACTCCCATTTGCCTGTGCTGAAAACATTCACGTAAATGTTTAACAGAAGCAAACCCAAGACCCATCTTTAAGGAATCTCACAGGCAGGTTCCCTCTGTAGTGATGCTCTCCTAAAGCACAACAGGCATTTCTCACCATGGCCCAACCCTTTACGCACCTCAACATTCTTACTAATGTCTGTCTTCTTTAGCTTTCCTGATAATTTCCCTAGTTTTCATGTATCCTTTTGGATTTCAGCTATCTTAGATCCTACTTTATCTCTTGCTCCTAGAAAATCTGACCATTATATACCCCTCTTTCAGTTGTCTATCAGACTGAGCTGCCTTGAACTGCCTCTGCTAAACCCAGACTGCATTTGATAGGTGCCAGGCTTTTCCCCCAAACACCATTCTAATTTTTATTTCTCCTTCATATTTTGTTTGAGGCCTTTCCTAACATGGCGGTGACAGTGGTCAACTGGCTTGAATGATTTCCAGTTTTCAAAACCTGGGTAAACACCTCTGACTGGAGAGGTACACACAACAAGTAATTACTGTCGGATTCATGATTTCATGTAGTCTGGTGAATGAATCTCTAGGGGTCCTGGGACGGAAATGACCTGGTCAATATGGTAAAGCACACTGACCATGCTGCCTTGTTTTTACCTGTGGTGTGGCTCCTTGTTTTTGCATGCCCTAATTCCTAACAGACTCCCTGTTTTTACCCTGAATATTTATCTTCTTATAGAAAACTGAATTATCCTGTTTTACGTTTATGATTCTATAATTACTAGCTTGATACACTATCTGAACATCTCTAGTATCTGTCTCTTCCCTCACTGCCCCCTTACTTACCTCTTTTGTCTCCTTTTTACTTATGCCACTGAGAGGACTTACCTGCTTGCTGTCCTTGCAAAGTCTAACAGTGCTCGATTTACAGCAACTTGCTATTTACATCAACTCATGGAGACCTCTTTGTTTTCCCCAGTTCTTTTTGGTCCCTCTTCCTCTCCTTCTGTTGCTTGGCCGAGAGTATTTGGAGCCTTCCCTTGTTAAGTACCCAACAGAGCCTGACTTGTGGCTATGCCATGCATACTGTGAATATTTCTGTCTTTTTGTGTATGTGAGGAGCTCAAACTTAAAATGTGTATCCCTACACAGAGGTTAGTTTGGATGAGCATCCTTCCTGGCGCTGCTGTGCCTGCCACCCCGTCCCACGGCAGTGTCCTGTTCCGGGGGGCCGAGTGGCAATTCAGACCCTGCTGGTGTTTCCTTCCCAGCATGCTAACTAAGTGATGAAGTGGCAGCAGTGCTGATGTTACATGCCAGACCAAATGAATGGGAAAGGAATATTTTTTTTATTTTGAAATGCCAAATTGATTTCATGTCCAGCTGGCACTACTTCTTTCTCCTCCTTTTTTCTCCTTGCCCCACTCCCATCAACTTTTTATTTAAAAAGTAAATGTATTTCCCTGATTGTTTTGGAAGCCCCTTTTGAGGGATTTCAAGAAAAAAGAAAAATATCAAAAAAAAGCAACTTTTTTTTTCCTTCACTGATGATACTAGACCCCTATCACTTCCACAATTAACATGCTGTCATAAGGCATATGCCGTCAGTGGGGCTTTCTTCCCACCTCTGCTCTTTACACATAGCAGAAGTTCCCTTTTCTTCATAAAGAGAAAGAGAAAATCACAGCTGTGAACACCAGTGTGGGCTGGTGCCAGCGCAGGCACCAAGCACACCCATCACTGATCAGAAGCAAGCAGCCAGGCTCAGAGGCAGGACTCGTCATGAAATAAAGCATAGGGGTCCAACCTTTTGGCTTGCCTGTGCCTCATTCGGTGAAGAGAAATTGTCTTGGGTCGCTCCAAAAGTAATGCCTTCTATTTATTTTCATGGAAAAGACAACAGATACAAAGAGCACAATAACACTATCTGATAGAGCAAATTCTCAGCTACAAAACGTTATTTTTCCACAGTCACCACCATGAGCTATGCATTTTCACCAGCGATGAACAAGAGCCTGCATGCCCCACTTGTAAAAATCTGCACCAGTGGAAGTGACCCACTGTTGCTGTTGCGACTGCTGAAATGCACCACCCTGCACCTCACCATGCTCACATCCTCTGTTTGGTCTCCATAAACATTCAGTAAGTGTCAATGAATGTCAATGGGCACCATTTTTTCTGCATGGAGGAATCCAGTGACATACCTTTGCTTCATACACACTTCCATGTCAGATCCCATTCTGTCAGAGTGCCCCTCTGCCACCATCTGTCACACAGCAACAAAATGTAATGGGATATTGGTGGGAAGTTTCAACCTCTACTGCCGTACCACCAACATCCACCTCAGACATCATGGGCCAACATCATAAAATAGGAGGCATTTTCAAAGCAGCCCTCATTCAATATATAAATAGTTTATTTATATAAAGTAACAAAACATTTTAATAGGCTGGACATTAGGAAATTCTACTTTTCTGAAAGAGTGGTCAGGCGCTGGAATGGGCTGCCCAGGGAGGTGGTTGAGTCACCGTCCCTGGAGGTGTTCAAGAAACGTTTAGATGTGGCATTGAGAGACATGGTTTAGTGGGGTTATTGGTGGTAGGTGGATGGTTGGACTGGATGATCTTGTAGGTCTTTTCCAACCTAGCTAGTTCTATGATTCTATGATTCTAAAAGAGAGCAACAAAACTATAAAAGTAGTGAGATATGGGACCTTGTTTTTGTGAAACTAACACACCAGGCTACTTCAATGGCAGCGACTGCAACTTGTAGTGAGTTCTCCAGGAGCTCAGGAGAGACTTTTGATGAAGTTTTGCTCTTCCTGTACTTCATTTTTGAAAGCAGTTGTTCTCAAATGTAGGTACTGCCAAACAGTGGTGACATGAATAAGGCGTGACTGGGAAGGGAGGGATATTTCTCTCTGCTAAGATAGGTCTGAGAAAATCTGGTGAAGAGACATAATCAGATTTTTAATTGCAACTCTATACATCCCATTTGAAAATTCACAAGTAATGTTTATGTCGACTGAAAATGGAGTCACAAGCAAAAAAAATTGATGATTTTTTGGGGGTTGGCAGCACACCACTGTCCAGGTGCTGCTGAGGGGCCGGGCCGGGGCACAGTGGCCTCCATGATGGTGCCAGGCAGGGGGCGGCCGCACTGCCAGCTGTGCTGGGACGCATGGGGCCTGCAGGCCAGACATGCCTGAAATAAAGGCTAAGCACTTGGGAACAGGGTCTCAGACATTCTTAGTTGGTGTATCCATTTGTCCCATGTCCAAAACGTCTTTTTTTTTTCATTAGTCTTCCAGAGAGGTTATCTAATCTTGCCTTGAATGCATTGTCTGTTTGGATCATAATTACCCTGCTAGCAAAGTACTCCGTTCTCTGATGTCCTTTCTGATAGGCATTTCTTTCCAATAACACGGCTCTGTCGTGCTTCTCTTGAACAACAGTCGTTTACTCCTGTCTCTGTTTGTGACTCCCATCCTCAGAAGCTGATTCCTTCTAGCCAAGTGGTATCCTCAGCTTGATTTTTAATGGTATCAATGGGTGAAAAGACACAATTATCACTCACGTTTTTAAGCCTTTTGCCCCTGCATGCTTTTTATAGAAACACTAACAAGACTGAGCATCTTCAGAACGTAAAAGCCATAAAAAGAGCTGGAAATGAGAACACAGTCAAACCCTTCATATCTGTGAAGACAGGTGGCGTCAGACAGGAGGACAGCAGCATTTAGAAAGACGTGCTCCGGCATGTTTTCGGAACATTGTCAATACCCATCCCAACGTTATGCAAGTTGGAACTTCGTTTATAAAGGGCTAGGGGAAAACAGAGTAAGGACATTGACATGAAATATCTCTTCCTCCCCAAATAATTTCTGAGCACTCAAGCTAATTCTATTAGAGTCCTCAAAAGTGAGCAGAAATGCTCTAAAATTAATAGGAAATTTTATAACTAACCAATGAAGAGATTTCAGAGCCCCTGTAATCTGATTAAATACTCTGAATCCAGTTGGCATCCTCCCATATCTCTCTGTATCAGCTGCAATCTTTTAATAGCACAAGCTGCGAGGTACAAAAATAACGTGCCACAATGGCATACAGTTCCCTGAGATGCAATTAAACTTTTATTATTTGAATTATCTCTTAAAAATAATCACTTTTGGCTAAATAGGATCAGATTATTTAGGTTTTTTGCATAAGCCTTATCTAAAATATTTTACACAGAAAAAAAAAAAAAGATTAAAAAGAAATGGAAAAAAAAAAAAAGTGGACTTTCACAGAGGATGTGAGAAGAGGAAGGGAAACCTCAGTAGAAAGGCCAGGCTAAGCCAGCAGCCCCAGTGCCACGTGCCCTGTGCAGCACTTTGGAGCTGCAGAAGGGACCCCGCTGTGCACCCACCTGCCTGCAGGGCTGCATGGGTGCTGCTCCCTCCGCTCCCAGGAATGCCTGAGCAGAAAGGGCGCTTAGAAATTTAACACAAACTGTCCTTGGCATCAGGCTGAGTGGCTTAAGCAATAGCAGAAGCAAAACTGCAGCTTTTTTTTTTTTTTTTTTTTTTTTTTTTGACAAAAACCAGCGCAGCTTGAAGGGAAGGAGTGCTCCTACGTGCTCGTGTTCTGGAGCCTCTTACGTGGGAACAGGGCTGTTCTCATAGCTGAGGCGTGATCTCTGCACGTCCCAAGATTATAACCAGAAGGCTTGCGCAGAGGCACACACACCAGGAGGACACTTCCTGGCTTGTCCAAACCCAGCCTCTGGCACGATGGAAAGCAGAGCTCCCTTGGGAAGCAACAGCCCATGCATGCCAAGGGAAAGTGCCCTGCCACCAGCCCTCCTCCTCCTCTGTGGCTGCAGCAGATACCAAGGAGCTGGATTCACCCCAGAACTCAGAGGTTTTACTTATTTTTAGCTGCCTCACATAGCTCCAGCAGCAGCTGAGCACACCTGTCATGGCTGGAGCTGCACAGGGCCTTTCATGTCATCGTCACAGCGGTCTTCAGAAAAAAGTACATGGGAATAAATACTGTGTAGTAGGGTTTCATTAAAAAAAAAAAAAAGAGAGAGAGAGAAAGTACCTAGACTTTGTGTGGGAAAACATCAGGAATGAAAAACAAGCACTCTGTTTTCTTGCAAGTGCTGTACAAAGAGCATTGTGCACATCGGAGGAGATGTGAAGCTGCGGAGGTATTTACTCACCCTGAGTATTCCCTGTTGTGCTCACAGACCCAAGGCACACTCTGAGATCAGCAATAAGGAAAACAGTCCAAGTGGCACCAAGGAGAGGACTGTTTTTTTTCAGAAGCCCTCAGTACATCCCAGCTGTGTAGGACACAGCCAGCAGGGTCCTCCTTGCCCACAGGTCCAAAAGTATGCACAGACCCCCCATTTACAACCCTTATCCAGACAGCTATTTGGTGTTTTTTTTTTTCCTATCTCAAGGCCCAGATCTGTCCTTCTTTGTCACAGAATCATAGAATCGTTAAGGTTAGAAAAGACCACTAAGATCATGCAGTCCAACCACCAGCCCATCCCCACCATGCCATGGATGACTGCAGTCCCTTGAAATACCCAACTGTGTGCAAGGTAGGTGAGCACAAGTATGAGCCCAAATGAGCAGATGTGGCACAGAGGACATAGTGGTCATGGTGGCAACGAATTGACAGTTGGACTACATGATCTCAGTGGTCTTTTCCAACCTTAATGATTCTACGATTTTATGAACCATGGCACTGGACACCCAAACTCTCAGTAAACCTAACCAAAAGCTGCAGGTGCTGCCTACCATCACCCAACATCCCTCTGTTTTGTGAGAAGCCCAAAGATCTAGTCTTGCACATGGTCTCAAGGAGCCTCACAGTGAGCAACTCAGGGTCAGCTTTGTCCAAGTAAACAAGAGGGTGACTTCAGCTATGCCACCAGAACTGCTGCAGTGTTTCATATTAAACAGCATCTAGTCCTATTTCACCTGTAAAATATTTATGGCATATTTCTGCATGGATAGGAAAGATAATTGCTTTAATTAAATGTCAAAGATCACATTATTTTATGACGCAGAGAAATTCAAAATACCTATGACCTAAAGCATGCCTTTGCCAGCAGTACCCTGGGGAGAAACTGCATCAGTTCCATGGACCTGGGGACTCCAGGATTAACTCAGGTCAGGTAGCTCATGCATTCCCACCTCACTTCCATGAGCATCCCTGGAACAAATCTCAGGCAGTTTTGGAAGAAATTAAGGAGATTAATAACAGTCAGCATGCATCAAAGCAATCTAATTGTGTTATGTCAGACCAACCTAAAATTGTTACAGGATAGTGGGAGAATTGGTAGCTGTCACAAATCTTGATTTTTCAAAGCAAGGACAGTGCAGTCTAAATTAAATTATTACAGGTGGTTTACAAGAGTGGCTGGAAAATCATAGTTGGAGAGTTGAAGTTCAGTGCTGTGGTCTCACCTCATGGTCAGGCTGAAAGGGCACGCAGGCAGTGGCCTGTGCAGTCTGTCCCAGCCTGATGGTACTCCACATTTCCAAAAACAACTTGGGAATAGAACAGAAGGGACATTTGTTGGTGTTACGAAGCTGAAAGAGGCTGCATGTAACAGTGCATAGATTAAGAATTAAAAATACATAGAGTGAGGAAATCCCCTGAAAAAAACATGACTCAGTTTTAACTAGTCAAATGCAAAGTTCTGCATTGCACAGCAAAAGACAGCTTCACAAAATTAGACTGTGCAGTGACTGTGTCAGGAGCAGTTCTGGGGATCTGGGTTTTGGGCTGAGCATAATTTGGTGATACCTTGTCACTATTACAAAAACTGTCTGCAGCCCCCACCCCCTATCCCCCTGCACTGCTCAGGGGGAGGAGGTAGAAGAGGATGAATGGGAGGAAGGTGTTTTTGGTCTTCTTTAAATTCTCACTGCTCCAGTCTGTTAGTAACAGACAATAAATTACATTAATCTCCCTACGCTGAGTCTGCTTTGCCCATGATGGTAACAGGTAGGCAATCTCCTTGTCCTTATCTCAGCCCTTAAGTCCTTTTTCATTGTATTTCCCCCTCTCTTTGTTTGCGTAGGAGGGGTTAGAGAGTGGTGTAGCTCCCAGCTTGAGACAACCAGAAAATAATCCTTAAAAACATGGTGGGAGTTGTTCTTCCCTAACTTCAGATCAGCATGTAGGTCGCTGCAGTTATATGCTGGACACATAGCAGAGAGTCTACCTCTGAAAGATAACACAGGTGGTACTGATGGAGAAGAAAGGATCTCAGCAGGGTTCAAAAAGGCAACAGCTGATGTGCTAAGAAGCAGACAATTCCCCTGTGTCCCCTGCAATGTAAAGTTGGGGAGGATTGTACCGTATCATAAAACTGTAGAAAGAATCTTTATGTCTTGCTATTCTGGAAAGCAGCGAGCTCAAGTTCATCATTCTGTCTTTGGAATGTAACTTCTAGGTTTCCCAGCTCTGGAGCAAGCTGCCTCTACTTCACACCTGAAGAAGGAACTCTGACCCTGAATTTTTTAATGCATTTTCAGAGATAAATCAGTCTGCCTTACAAAAAGTGCCATCTATGCCTATCACCATGCCATCTTGTCTTGGAAAACAAGTATCTGTGTTTTATGCAATAAGGTAAGGAATTATGGAAAAGGATCCAGAAGGGTCCTTTTGTCCATGGAAGAACTAAACATATTTATCTCATTGCTGGTGAATGCATTTCCCAAATGGTCTTAAAAATCTGTGACAACGGAGATTCTGCAGCTTGTTCCCTGCAGACAGCTTTTCCTAACATCTAACCTTTTTTTTTCCTGCTGTAGTTTCAGGTCATTACATGCTCTACACAAGACACTCCTGTGTACATTCTTAATACACTGCTGATTCTTCTGTTGAAAAAGCACAATGACGTTGTCTTTACCAGCACAATCATTCCTAAATTTAGTACTCCCTCTTATCCTTTTCCATAATCATCTGTAGGGACACTGTGCAGCCAAAGTGATATAGCCTTTGAGCCCTCATAAAGTTAAATATATAGTGAATTGTTTTACCTCTTCATAGCCAAATAAAAATGAAAGCTAAAGCAGCATCCAATTGCACATACCAGCCATAGCAGAGAGCTGTCAGCTCGGGCTTCATGCACAGCTGATTGAAAAGCTGACTGATGCACTTAAAATACATGTGTATCAATCATCACTGATGTCAAGAGCTCAAGGGAAAAAAAAAAAGAAAGAAAAAAAACAACCTGAAAGTTTCCAAAAGAAGGAAAATATTTATCCTCCCTTCAAAAAGGTAAAAAAGCAAGGCAAGCTGTAGAAGTCCTCCATCCTCCACTGCCCAAGTGCCGGGTCCTGCGCTTTGGTCACGGCAACCCCAGGCAACGCTACAGGCTTGGTGCAGACTGGCTGGAAAGCTGCACAGAGGACGAGGCTCTGGGATTGTTAGCTGACAGCCAGCTGAACATGAGCCAGCAGCGTGCCCAGGTGGGGCACACTGACCAGTGAAGATGCGATGAGCCGTACGTCAGCTCTGGGGACTGTCACCCTCTGTGGTCTAACAAACCAGTCCCACCTGCCTCCATCTCTCCTCCGTCTCTCTAACGCGGCAGAGGAGTCTGATTGCCCAGACTTCAGACCATGTCCATCTAGTCCTAAACACTGCTCAGGAGCTCAGCTCACACAAGGTGGAGGTGGCTGGACACAGCTCCTGCCCTTGCAGGGATCCCTGGTGAGGCCTCCTCAAAGTAATGTGCACTACTGTGGTCTCTCTGATTCAAGCTGCAACAAGCACAGAGGACAGAAAGGGACAGAGCAATGTTTTCATCCTTCTTTAACAAACGCATGATAAAAGCTGCAGGGAAACCCTCATGACTGCATCTCGGCATATTTTCATCCCCCAGATAAATACCTCAAACTATCTCCAGTTATGAAGGCAAAGAATGTACTAGGTAGTTAAGCGGTACAC
Source organism: Numida meleagris (assembly GCF_002078875.1). Taxonomy (NCBI): domain Eukaryota; kingdom Metazoa; phylum Chordata; class Aves; order Galliformes; family Numididae; genus Numida; species Numida meleagris. The sequence continues at coordinate 165,380,659 of NC_034409.1, forward strand.
ATCATTAATAATATACCCAGCAGCTTAGGACTTGAAGCCTTTACCATGCAGGCCGTGCGCCCTGCTCTGGGGCCCACAGATGATGCTTTGCATGGGTCAGAAGTGGAGATGATTTACAGCTGCCACAGGATGGAATGCCACAAAGCTTAGAGGGTGTAGCAAACCTTGCTAGCTAGGATAATTCATCTCTCCTGTCTCTTTGTTAGCCTCTAATTTTAAAAGTCAGTTTCTTTCAAGGGCCATCATTACGTTTTCAATCTTAAAACCTTTCAGTTTCTCGGGGGAAACAAATGAGGGGAAAAAAAATAAAACCAAGACCTTTTCAAAGCTCAGGAGGAAATAATGGGTTTAGTCTGCCGGTTTCCTTGTAGGAGATGGGTTAGTAAAGGATTTCCAAGAACAGACTCAAGTCAGCCGGCATTTTGTGTGCAGCAGTATTCCTGGGAAATTTACACACCTGTCACCTAATTGCTGCTTCCTTTGTAAAACAGAAATGACAAACCCAAGTCATTTGCTTTCAGTGTCTATTTTTTTTTTCTTTATATTCTTACAGCAAAGTGCTTGACACCTCTTTGAAAAGAAATAGCAGATTTCCTCCCCGCTTTGGGATTCAGCACAGGCTGCACTTTTCAAGCTGCAAGCAAAGCAGGTTTCCTTCGAGTTGTCGTGGTGTCAGACGGTGAAATGTATTATTAAAACCCAATTTCAACTTCCTAAACATTCAGGTGCCAGATGGCCAAACTACCTGTGTGCAGCCCAGGAGCAGAGCTGGGATGGGCTTGTCACATGCTCCTGGTGTTGTCACAACCTATCTCATAGAAATTTCTACCCTCGCTTTGGTTTTTAAGCAGTGGAAGTCTGCTGGCCGTTTCAGTCCTAGCACATCTAAATGCTCTGCAGGTCTCCGTCAGAGTGCACAAACATTCCCATGGATCCTGGTTAATTCTTGCAAAGCTGAAGTCGTCCTTAGCTGAGCGGTGGGAACGCAACTGGGGCTGGACCTTAATATTCGCCTCCTGTTCCTCGGCACTAGTCACAAAGCCATGAGAAAACAAACAAAGAAGCAATGCTCACAAAGAGACGGCATTCCCAAGGCCTTCGCAGGCTTCTCGGCTAGAGTCAGAAAATGAGGTTTGGAGCAGTTTGTCAAACAATGAAAAGAGAGACAAACTGAGGAGAGAAATTTCCTCTATCTCCAGAGTGCAGGGATGTTCTGCCAGCACACATTTCTTGATATTTTCTTCTCTGTGTGCTCCTCATTGGCATGTACTATGATCTAATACATTTCCCATTGCTTTGCAGTTGGGGATTTTAGAAGACCGGACAACGTTCAAGCTGGCAGGGCAGCAAGGACTAGAAAATTATATGGGATGTGGCCTGGACAGAATTTATCCTGATGACATTGCGGCTGCATTGCAACTCCTTCTGAAAACAGCGGCCTCCAGATCACCTACAGGCCAGAGAACTGTGCCATGGTTGTCCCTGGGACATGTGGGATGGGGGCAGGCACAGCTGCAATGGGACTGTGGGGAGATGGTCCCACGGGCTGGAGTTTCTCCGCTGTGTGCAACTGTGTGCAACTGCCATGGTGGGCTCACAGGTAGCACCCCAGTGCTTCACATTGACAGCTGCACACTTCCGAGGGCTTCCTGCATTTTCCCCAAGGAAAGGGTGGAAATATGCCCTCCCTACAAGGAAGTCCCCAGAACACTCCTACAGGTTCTCTCTGTATTTCCCTCAGAGAAGCAAAAATCAAACTGAGATTCTCATCCATACTGAGGGATAATGAGATTCCCTGTGGGAGGGAGGAATAAGGAGAACCTCAGCCATTACACAGGTCATCGCACCGGGATTGGAAAGCACTCCAACTATTTGGAGGCACAGCCTGGCCCCGCCTCGCAGCCAACTCATTGAGCTCAGTAGCATGGCAACATGACCGAGTGGTGCCTCTTTGGGCTAATACCATGTGGAGAGATTAACTGCAAACAAACAGCAACAATAACGGGCTCATTGGCATGCAAGGAGAGACCAGCTGGATCGCAGTCGCCTTCACTGTGTAGAAATACCCCTCCCTCCTGCTGCTTTGAGCTTCCACAGGTGCCCCAGTGCTGCCCAGCCCCATGTGGCACAGAGAAGTCTCCCCTTTGTGGTGGTTGTCAACATCTCCACACCTCTCAGTGAGCCCGAGGTGCATCAGGAAAGCATTAGGAGGTGGTGGATTGGTGGTAGGGAAGTCCTGAAACTGAGGCAGGAGAAGAGAGCAAGAGTTAACTGAATATAAACAAGTCTACAGTGAGGCAGGTGGCAAACTGGGGTGCGATTCCCAGCAGATCTTCTGGAAGAGGCTGACTGACCACATAGGGGGATTTATCCCTCTGCCTCCCCTAGTAGAAGTTAAACAAAGCCAAACTTCAGATGTTTCTCTTTTAAGAGGAACTAGGGAGTCTGGCAACTACAGAATGAAAATGAGCAACGGGAAGAAGTTGTCTAGCAAAATTAGCAACACATTTCCTTCCCTGCCTTCCAGAGAGCGTGCCCCCTTCCAGCATGCCAGGTCTGCACAGCGTAAATTATTCCTGTCTAAATTTGAGCCTGTGCTGTTGCTTCTGCCAAGTGTTTACTCTTGAAGGCCGTATTTTTTCAGGCACAGATGATTCTGGATGACACGTGTCATCACAGTGCATGTCCTTGAAAAATATGTACTGTGAAATTGCACTGATGTCCTCCAGGACATGCTGCTCTCATGTGCAGAGAAAGTGTGCGGAAGGTCTCAGTCAAGAGACCACTCAACGGGTCGCCATGCCAAGGCTGGATTAAGAGTGGGTGAAGCTTCCCACTGCCAAATGTCACTGAGTTCACAGATCATCACCAAACCATGACTGCGCTTGACTCATACAGATAAGACCTGTGGGCACTTTTTCCCTCGGCTATCTCTGCATTGCTGCTTCTCCCATGAATGAGAGTTGCCCTTTGCGCCGCAGTGTGTAAAGCCACAAATTCATCATGTATCTCAGATTCCTTCACATCCAGCAGCTGCTTCAGGCATCCACAGCCCTCACACACCACTAGCGGCGGCCTTAAGGGCAAAGCAGAGGTGCGGGCTTGTGCTGACATACCCGATGGCTATTCTCACACTCCCAAACTCACATTCCTGTTCACCTCTTTTGGCCACATGCCTCCTGCCAGCACTGAGAGTGGAGCACTTTGAGAAGGTTGGATGAACTCTTTTTGCTCATATTCAGATTTATGAAAGCCCTCATCTGTGCAGTGTGATTGACAAGCCAAATAATTCATTTGCTGTGCAGGTCTATTTTGGTTGTGCCAAGTAAAAGTCTTTTATGGCTGGGGAAGTGCCAACCCTATCCTGTTTTGAAAACAAAAACCTCTGAGCTGGGCAAGCTCATCTTGCTCCTGAATACCTTTGGCCTTTACTCTCTCGTGGGTCTCTGTCCACACTAAAGCACACAGATTAGAACAAACAGTACATTTAAAGAGAAAGTTTTACACCCCCTAGTACGGAGAAATGTTTTAAGTTACTGTCTTCAGCCCCAGCGTGTCAAGGTTAGAAACGTTTTCGTTTCATTGCTCGGACTCCCTATGGCCAAAATCAACACTTGGCTGATGGGAGGGTTTGATATATGGCAGCCCAGCGTGATCTCATCCTTGGGAGGTCATGGGATTCGTGAATAAAACAGTCAGGTATGATTAATATAGGCAGTATGCGTGCACAGAGATGCACGGCTCTGTCACTGTGGCTACAGATGGAAAGCCCAAGCTGGATGAAGGTCAGACAGGGCATCATGACTCTCTGGGTAGTCAAAACCGGAGGCATCCTATCTTATGCGGTGCCACTGGGAGAAGAAAGCCACTTGTCCCAAAATGCCTCTGGGGCCATTCCCTGCTGTTGTGCTATGCAGCTTAGGTCCACCCCACACACCTGTCTGCTCCAACAGCATGCAGCAAATGGAGGAGCACATCTGTGCTGGGAGCCGCTTCTGCTGTCCTCTGCTATTTTTACACAGTGGCTGTGAATGCTTCCAAAATGAGACACATTGTCACAATTAAACTGAATGCATTTAATAGCAAACTATATCACAAATTGCAGAGTGAAACCACTTCATATTTCCATGCAGCTTGCTAGAAAAAATATCTCCAATTAATGAGGCACATTGTAAACTTGTTTATATTCTGTCAATTCTGTTCAAGAAACAAATTATCTGTGTGTGATTATGAGGACAAATTTACTCTATAATTTTCCATTTAGCCTCATTTTACTGCCTGGGCTGTTCCACAGAGCTGAAGAGTTATTAATGGAGGAAAACCTCCCTGTCTTCTTCCCCCGCCCTCTCTCCCCATATCCAAAAGGCTTGACACATGCTGCACAAGTAGCAACGCATCGTACACAGACACTGCTTGGTAGCACCAGCTCTCAGCTTCAGAGCCAACAAGCAGAGGGCTTGGTCACTTTTCTGACTTGTTTTGTTCTCCCTGGACTCATAAATCACAGAACCCCAGCATGGCTGAGGCTGGCAGTGCCCTCTGGGTCCCTCTGCTCCAACCCCTGCCCCAGCAGGGACACCCAGAGCAGGGTGCCCAGGGCCACGTCCAGGCAGCTCTGAGAGATCCCCGAGGAGGAGACCCCACAGCTTCTGGGCAGCCTGTGCCAGTGCTCAGTCACTGCACAGCACAGAGGTGCTTCCGGTGTTTGTGCCCATGGTTTGTGCCCATGGCCTCCTGTAAACCAGAAACATCTTGCTATCCAGAAACTAAGCAGAGTGGACATTCTGGAGTCAGCTCAGAGTGTTAGTATTCACTTTACAAGTGTGCACCAGCCCCAGACAAAATTGGGGCATCAGGTTTTGGAGGGCAGGGGCTTAATCTACCACCTGCTCCCCAGCATCCGCAGGAAGCATCATCCCCAGTGTGCCTGCAGAGGCGATCCAGGTCCCAGCACTGTAATTGAAACCATAGAGTGCTACACCATTCTGCCATGAAAAGCAGCAGAGGTTGCATTTCATCACTAATCTTGTGGTTTTGCTCACAGCTACAAGTAGCATTCCCAGTAAAACCAGCACAAGCAAATTTTTGTGTGCTCTTCCTCCAGCCATGTGGGAGGGTCTCTGGGCTGGAGCCTTCCCATGCTTGAGTATTTTGGGGTAATTTGGGCCTTGTAATGATGCCTCGCTGCATGTTACAGAACAAGCCGTGTCTCTCCCCCAGCCACTCATTGCCTCAGGCACGCAGGAATTTCCGTACAAATCACATTGAGGCAGGGATGTTACAATTCTGAATTAGGACAAATGTGCCCAGTCTTTACACAGCGTCTCCACTTGTGCCACATAGGCAGTATCAACCTTAAAATGTCAATCTCCTGCTCTCCTTTCCCTAGACCACTGGAAGAGGCTTCCTGGGGCAGCCCAGCAGCGGAAGATCCCGTTCGTGGACATTGATCCCAGGCACACACCTTGGTGCACAGCCACAAGCAAAGGGACAAAGAAGAGATTCATTTCCACAGTAACAACTGCAGAGTCTGTATATATTTATAGCCTCCCACATATATCCTGAAGAAGGAAAGATAACATGAAAACACCAACCAGAAAAACAAACAAAGAAGAGCAGAACTATGGCTGTGGAGCTCCACTTGTTGCTCAGATGCCTTTTATTTTTGGTGTCTGTCCCAGCAGTTTCCAAGAAATCTCCTCCTATCCTATTTCTATGGGGAGGTATAGTGTTACAGTTGAACCCTTCAGGCGTGAACATACAAAGAGAGAGAGTCAGGCCACAAGGTCAAGCCTGTATTTATAATATGAGATGGGAGCAGGGCCAGGACACTGGAGCAGGCTGCACTTTCCAGAAGAACTAAAGATGCTCCAAGGGTCCATGAGACCATCAAGAGGTACCAGCATGATCCTGCTGGGTTGTGCCTGCCTGAGCCACAGGGCAGGTTTACAGAATCACAACATGGCTGAAGTTGGTGTGGACCTCCAGGCCCATCTGCTCCAGCAGGGTCACCCAGAGCAGGGTGCCCAGGGCCATGCCCAGTTGGTTTCTGAAGAGCTCAGCAGGAAGGACACATCTCCTCAGTGCCACCAGGCACACCTTACCCATACCCGGGCAAATAGGCACCTCTTGGTAGGGCTCATTAGCCTACAGGCAGCACCACATGAACACTACTCATCACTAATTCTACAGGATCGAGGCATACACACCTTTTGTCAGTTCAGGTTTTTCCTTATTTTGAAATTCATATAGCTTATTTATTCCTCCTTAGCAATGAGGTCTAAATAAGACAGCTGAAGACATCAGCAATGTGTATGATGAGGAAACTTACTCAGGGGCATTCCCATGGGGAAAGTTTCACCCAAGTACTATTTTTTTTTTTCAATTTTTAATACATGTGTTGTAGAGAGATTTTAATGTGTGAAAAAAAGCACCTCTTAACCTCTTGAGTTCCACCAGTCCTGTTCATCTCTCACATGGAGCCATAATCCTTTCCAGCGGTAACTTGTTGGGATGTCACAAACAAAGGATTATACCTTCAGGTGAGACAGAGCTTCTTACGAGCTTACGGCTAAACTAGTACAGAGCCTGTTCTTGTGGTGAAATTGCACACACACATAGACAGGTGTATGACTTAAAACAGTGTGACAGGACTGCATACAGATGAAGCTACCAGCTCTGAAATGTAGGAATAACAGTAATTCCTAAGTACCCACCCATTGCTGAGGTGGTGAAGATGGTGTATAGGGCATAATTTCATCTTCCAGGTGTACTTTTAAAGCACACCATTCAGCAGAAGAGCGTAAGTTATTGTCACATGTGTCCTCCCCTGGTCAAGTGGCCAATGCTGGGTTTGGGCTGGAGTCTCAACAGGCTGCTGCCACTACCTCAGCAGCCAGATTATTTCAGTTGGGTATTTCTGACCTTGGGTAAAATGTCAAAAGCAAAGTGTACTCATGCTTTTAATGCACATCTGGGTGACACAGCACCTATCCCCTGTGGGACAAGAATGAGGAAGAAGATAAGTAATCCTCAGTTGGATGAACTCATTGACTTCATATGGAGAAGCAGGGTGGGTGCAGGAGTAGGGCCAGGCTTACCATTGCTTGTGACACTTGGGACAGCCTTGGCCATGGCTCCCATCTTAGATATCCTCCTCTCCAAAAGGGACAGCTGTTTCACAAGCTTCGAAATCCTACCCAGAATTTAAAAGGAGGAGGAGACGGTATGAGAGCTTAAGTGTGTATGTCTTCAGGGTTGGGGCTGTTTCCAGCTGGCTCGTGGCACGGTGCTGGCTTTCTCCATTGTTCCCAAGATGCAATGTACCATAAAAGCAAAAACCTAAGTAATATGTCAATGACTTGCTTAATTTCACTTTTTCCTATGTACTCAGGCAGCCCCAGAGATGTGTTGCCGTGTAACTGTAACTAAAAGAGAGGGAAATAACCCACAAGGCAGCCTCCAAAGACACAGTGCACACTGTGGAACAGGAGAGAGGGGCTGGTGTGAGTTCACCAACAGTACATAACACTGTTTCACACCTACATCTCACAAAAAAATGAATAAAGAGAGACATTCCAGTTCCAGAAGAATTTCTGAGCACCTGAGTGCGTGATAAAATGCAAATGAGCATTTCCAGGAAAACCTGAGGTGCTTTCAGGCTGCCTTGGATGCCCAAGGAAACACCTGTGCTTCACAGCATGAGATGCTGCACAATGACAGGAGAGCTGGCCCCAGGATGGCCATCCTATGCACAGAGCGCTTTAAGTGACATGAGAAGTCACTGATATGATTACAGTAGAAACTACAAATATATTTTAGATATGTTTTTCTTTCTTCTTGAAAATGATGGGTTCTTCTGGTACTTACCCCAAACATTATCAATTTCCTGTCACCAAGCTGCAAGAAATTATCTGTCTACTAAAAGAAGAAATCAACAAAAAGAAACAACCTAAATCCAGGCTCTGGTACCTCTACAGAGAGGTATCGGGTTAAGAAGCAGCTTAGTGTCCAGCTGTATTTTACGTTGGTATTATTGGAGCTCCTCTTGTGAAATAACCATGCAAATCCAAAAGACGGTCCTAAGTTCTTTATTTGCTTCGATGTGAGCTCTTCATCCTACAGAAGACCAAATTAAGAGCAGTGAATCATAGAATCATAAAGATTGGAAAAGACCAGTCTCATCCAACCATCAGCCCATCCTCACCATGCCCACTCACCATGTCCCTCAGTGCCACATCTACATGGTTCTTGAACACCTCCAGGGACAGTGTCTCCACCACCTCCCTGGGCAGCCCATTCCAATTCATTACCACTCTCTCGGATAATGATTTTTTCCTGATATTCACCTGAATCTCCCCTGGCACAACTTGAGGCCATTCCTACTCGTCCTATCGTTGTTACATGGGAGAAGAGGCCAACTCCCACCTCACCACAGCCTCCCTTCAGGCAGTTGTAGAGAGCAATAAGGTCTCCCCTGAGCCTCCTCTTCTCCAGACTGAACAATCCCAGTTCCCTCAGCCACTCCCCACAAGACTTGTACTCCAGACCTTCACAGCTTCATTGCCCTTCTCTGGACATGCTCCAGGGCCTCAATACCTTTCTTGCAGTGAGGGGCCCAAAACTGAACACTGCACTCAAGCTGCAGCCTCACCAGTGCTGAGTACAGAGGGATGACCATCTCCCTGCACCTGCTGGCTGCACTATTGCTGATGTGAGCCAGGATGCCATTGGCCTTCTTGGCCACCTGGGCACACTGCCGGTTCATGTTCAGCCGAGCTGTCAGCTAACACCCCAGGATGCTAGGTGAACTACCCAATGTTTCCCCAGATATACCCCTAGCATTTTCAGCTTTAGTGTCCACAAAAGTAGCATGACAATCTTGCTTTTTTAATTAGCCTAAGCCAGAGAAAGGGAAGATGCGAGCTTCTGCTCTGTACGGGAGACATCAAGAGCTGAAGAGCTGAGGCAGGGCTGCTCAGTATACCCCCCACCATCCCATCCCACCAGTGTGAAAATGAATGTGCTTTCTTCCCATCAAGAATTGAAATCAGAACCCTCATGCAAGTTCTGTCAACAGCTACATGATCACCTCGGTTTTGTGAAGGGCTGAGGATTGCAGAGCAATGTCTCCGTATAGGAATTAATGCATTTCTCAAGAACAAAATACAACAGCTAATGAGAAAAAAAAAGGTGAATAAAAAGGATGTCAGAAGTACATGACATTTTTTCATTCATGTAGCAAAACTGTTTAATATCAAACAACCCAGGCTAATAGATACTGCAAATTAAATACAAAGTCAGTGCTGCCTCAGACCATGGCTGCAGCCGTTCACGTAATTTCTGAAGCCACCAGCCTTCTGGGCAGGACAAACACAGTTTGCTGGGTGCTCTCAGGGCTGGTGGTGCAATGTAAGCATAACACTTGGAATACAATCCACCAGTGTCCCCACGCCAGATCCCATAACCTACTTCCTAGGCCTGCTGCCAGTGTTGTGCTATGAGTCATGAAGGGAAACAAACACAAGGAATGTCAAATTAAATAGGACACAAGGCTTTCGCGGTATTTAAAAGCAGAGCAGTTGTGTCGCAGCGTACAAACCCCTCTGGACTCCTTTTGGACTGGTTCTCATCTCAGTAATAAGACATATCTCTTTAATTAGTTCCACCTAATGAAATTCACAAGGCAAGGAGTGGGAGTTTTGCTCCTGGGTAGAAACCAAAAACTTCACTTGAGCTGCCCGTTTTCTGCAGTCGTCATTAGCAAATTTTATCAAATCTGTGTTAAACAGTAACAACTATTGTTTGCCCAGAACACAAGTCCATTTATGAGCTGCAATACGACACATCGTGGAAACCACAGACTGAAAGGCACTTCTAAAAAGAAAAAAAATTAGGACTGGCAAGAAGTAGTAGTTTCAAATTGTCAAGAACAAACAATGGAGACACTTCTATCTGATCTTTCAGGCTTCTGTGATCTCGTATCGCTGTGGGTTTGGGAAAAATAATTTACAAAATGCATTCCTGATGGTTAGAGGACATCCCTTACCCCTCCAGCTGAAGCTCTAGGAGGTTTGTCCTTATTGCAGCAAGGCCAAACAGAAGAAATTTAGGAAGCTTCAAGACGCACATTTGCTCCTATGGAAATATTGACCCACAAGGGTCTGTTTAAATCCATTTTGGTTACATGTCTCTCAAGACTAAGCAATATCCATGGCAACAAACAATTTCACTGCAGGAGAGAGCGCGCATCCGAGAGGAGCATATAATCGCTTTGTTTACCGATGGCTGAAAGCCTGCGAGCACAAAGTTTGAACTTTTGGGAGCGACGCTGGCGCTCTGCAGAATGCCCACGCTCCTTGTCAGGACACTCTTCCGCAAGTGTAGATCACAAAAGGTGGAGAGGGAAATCGATACCTGACCAGCTGTTCTCATTTCCAAACTCTCCTGGGAGGAGACATGCTCACCGTGCAGAAGTGGCTGCCCTTCAAGAAAGTAACAGAGAAATGCAAGAAGGAGTGAGCAGACTCTCAGCTATGATTGGAGAAAGGCACCACTGGGGCAAACCACCAGGGTGCCCAGGCTTTCAGTACAAACTGTTTTCCAGCACCCACTGAGGCCCCTTGGCGTACTTACATGCTTTTGTTGCTGTGACTGCTGACCGATGCGTTCACCCTGTTGTTCCACCTTGGGCCCCATAATTACAAGGCCTGATTTACAGGGTTGGTTATAGCTGCTATTACGGGAAGCTATGCTGCTGGGTGTAGCTGTGGCGCTGATGGGAGGAGAAGGGAGGAAGAGGCACACTGCAGCCTCTCTGCTGCTGCATGAATGCGTGCCGTGCTGAGCAACGCTAACAGAGAGCAAGGAGGAAGCCACAGCCCCCCAGCGTCTTCCCCAGCTTCCTTCCCACTTATAAAGCCCCCTTTGATTTGGGCTGTGAGGACTCATTTTCCAATTTAGTGCTCAGGGGTAAGTTTTTCAGACGTTTCAGCAACAGCTCAAACCAGCCCTACTCTCAGGACCTGCTAGAGAAAGGCACAAAGCGCATCTTGCTGTGGTCCCACTGGAGCTGAAGGACTGGTTGGCAAGTGAATTATCAATGGATTCTAACCCAGGAGTCACTTGCCAAGACTAGTACCCTTCAGCTAGGTGCCACCAAGGACTCACTCTGCTCAACAGTATCTGTGCTCCTGCCTTGACCCCGCTGAGATAAAAAGCTTCCAACAGCATTGCTCAGGGCCTCCAAGACAAATTTCCTGAGCTGCTGGGATCCAAGCCATGCCCAGTACTCACTTTTAGCCTTGGAGATCTGCAGAAGGTGGTTACGGGGCTGTCAGGCAGCCACATACTGCTGCAGGGGGAGAACATGAGTCCCAAGGCTCAACTTTTAAAGCGGTGTTTTGATGCAATCACCTGACTAAAATACTACACAGCCCCATGTATACCTCAGAACAGTTGGGTTGGAATGGACCTCAAAGACCATCCAGTTCCAACCCCTGCCATGGGCAGGGCTGCCACCCACCAGTTCAGGCCACCCAGGGCTCCATCCAACCTGGCCTTGAATGGGGAATCCACAGCTTCTTTGGCAAAGAAGTTGTGGATGAGACATAAATGATTGATACGATTGATTACAAATTACATCAGTACCACTGCACTGGACATTCTTGTCTATAGTGACGCTTGTGCAGAGAACCTATCAGCCTCATTTCTGAGAAACCATAAATGCAAGAGCTAGCCTTACTTTGAGAGTCAAAGTGGCTTTCTTATCAAAGTCAAGATACTCAGACCAACATGCAACATCTCTTGAAGATGTACGTAGGGTTATGGTAGATACACTGTGGGGTCTCCTCCTTGGGGACTCAGCCCTGGGCACTCTCCTCTGGGTGTCCCTGCTGGAAAAGGGGGCTGGAGCAGATGAGCCCAGAGGGCCCTTCCCACATCAGCCAAGCTGGGATACTGACACCTCTTTTTTGGTTTGCTTTGTCAAAGAGAACAACCAAGTCATGGTTTCTTTAACAGATTTGGCTTCTTGTACCACGGCTTCCTGTCCCAAAGACAAACAGGTCCTACTTCTCAAGGCAACAACTTATTTTCTCAGGAGATCAAGTTGTTGGAAAAATAATCCTGAATTTAGCAACTCTTAACTGAAATCAAGAGATGATTTTAGGGATTAGATTCAATTTCCTGAGTGAACAAACAGAGGCACTGCCCCTCCAACCCCTGCACGTTCAGATGCCCACCACTCCCTGCCCCACACCAGCCTTGCCCCACCACCACCCATAAAACCCCACCTCTCTTCCTGCAGGGGTTTCCATTTCAGCTGCAGTAGAGGTGGCCTCTTACTCTGCAGCAGCAGTGATATATTACCCACCCAGGTACTGACCAGCCTCCCTGCATCAGCTTATCTGCCAAGGTCTACTCCCATGACCCTTTGTCCCCATTAGCCTGCTGAATTTATGCTCCTTCTCTGACGTATTGCTACATGAAACTGAAGACAATGCTGAGGATTTTTTTTTTTGGTTGTTTTAATGCCAAGAGAGGTTTCTATTATGGTTAACCCCTTTTGGTGCTTACTGCTGGAGTTAGGGTTTTTGACATACATTTATGTACCCACATTGGCTGCTGGTATAAACAGCATCTTCTTGAGTCCAGAAGCTGATGGCTAGTTGCCCATGCGTCTCTGGGGGTATTTATAAGTCTGCACTCTCTCATTTGCTTGCCCTTAATAGGGCAATGCATTTCCAAACCCATCTATCAGAGCCAGATTGGCTATGGCAAGCAAACCATCTCCTCCTTCTCCTATATCATGCCTCATAATGCCTCCCTTAGCATTGGCCAAGATCCTGCTGAAGCAGAGATTTCAAGCTACTCAGCAACCCCAGCCCCCCCACGGGAGCACAGGATGCAGGCTGGAGCAGCCTGTTCTATCACTGCAGCCAGTATATGGTGGTATCTCTTATGCAGTTACATCCTCATCACCCTGACCCCAAGCTGAAATCCTGGGCCCATAAACTTGAATCCCATCAGCCACCCTTGGACTCCTCGATGGGATGCAATCAGTGAAAATAAGAGATGCCTGGCGCTGCTATAGCACAGAACAATCTCTGTGCAAACCCAAGCACAAAGGATCCCTGGTTCCACTTTCTCATAGCTGCAAAGTTGCATCAGATGAGGATGTAGCACAGTAACCTATTGAACCAGATTGCATTAGCTAACTGCAGAGAAGCCTAGTAGACCATTAAAAATTAAGCTAAATATAGATACGCATTAAAAAAAAAGAAAAAGGTAATTCAAAGATCTGAGCCTAATTCACAAGAGCAGGAAGTCATAACACATGGGACATTCTTCAGATGCTGCAACTGCAGCTCCAGTGAACCAGGAAGCTTTAACCAGTTCTCTCCAGACTCAGGAACACAGTGCCTCTGCCCTTATGCCAAAGAAAACCACGCTGCCTGCCTGTTATTTTCCACACTCAGTCATGCATGGCAACTCAGGGATGTGCTGTCCTCTCCAGACTCTGCTGGCTTGCTGTTGCTTTCAAGGCTCGCTTGTGAGCCTGGACGACAGTCTGGGTGTTTTCCTTGAAACCAGGGATGCTGGTGGCCAGCTCTAGCGCCCGGTGCAAGGAAAGTATCTTTCAGTTGGGTCACTGTGCAACACTCCTCTGCCAAGCCCACAGCTCAGTTGTAGTTCCTCCTCACTACTGCCTTCAGGTTTTATCTACCTCTAGCGGAGGCAGAATGAGGGAAGCAGACCAAGACGACCATCAGATATAAAACAGAACCCTCCCCACGAAGTTAAATCAATTTGCACAAAGACTTTGGGATCACAAATGATGCTCTGTTTCAAAACCCTTACATCATGTGCATCTCCTTCATACAATAAAGACTGAACGACTCGAGGAAACTTCAAAGCCATGAAAGCACTTGTTGCTTTTTGCGTACAGTGCTTTGAGCGAGTTCTCTCTGCTTTTCTCAGTCACTGTGCAACAGTCAATTAAAACGCACTGCTCTTTGTAGCCTTCACTGCAGCATGAAGTTTATTGTCCTATTTATCAACATCGCGCCGCTCTGGGCTGAATTATTTATAGCGTTGAAAAGATGAATTCAGTGGTAAATCTAAACTAGGTCACACAGATGTCTTTGCAGCCTTGAAATTTAGAGGCCTTGGCTTTGTTGGCTTACCTGGATGGAACAGCCATCCACACCACCAGCAACACCTATGGCAGCACGCACCCAGCAAGCGCTCTGCTCCCCTCCTTCCTGCCCCTCCTGTTGGGCCAGGTATGTAGGGAGCAGGTCGTCTTCCACTAGCAAGTTGCCCTTGCATTCTCATCTATGCATTGCACTGTATTGCAAGCAAAGAGATCACTGCAGCATCCTCAGCAAGAAACTCCTATGCAGGGCAGTGAGGCACAGGCTGCCCAGAGAAGCTGTGAGTGCCCCCATCCCTGGAGGGGCTCAAGGCTGGGTTGGATAGGGCACTGGGCAGCCTGAGCTGGTGGGTGGCACTGCCCAAGGCAGGGGGTTGGGACTGGATGAGCTCTGAGGTCCCTTTCAACCCAAGCCATTCCATGATTCTTTGATTTCTGGCACACATTGCAACAACATAGCACAAGCCTGCACCTCCGCATGGTGAGCCAAAGCACCCTGAATTCAGAAAGTGTCCACACAGCCAGAGATTTTAGCTCTTGAAATAGAAACAAAACCACTGCTTAACCACAGGGTTTTTAGAAGGAAATCTTGCACATTTCCAACCCTAAATCCTGGGTTCAGTAATCCCCCACCAAGAACAGCCTGTGCTCCACACCACCTCTAATTTAGAAAATGACAATGATTCAATTGTTTTAAGAACAAGGAGAGTTTTTTGTTTGTTTTTACATCACCGCCTTCCTTATGCCACTGCAGCCTTTCCTGCACCATTATGTGTAAGATGCTCACACCTGGGGCTCCCCCTGGTTACTCTGTGCCAGAAAGTGAGGAGCTCTCTTGGGAACAGGGTCACCAATGAGGTGCCTGATTTACCAAACCTTCTTCATCGCCCCTGCCACGGACCTGGAAACCATCAGTGATGTCCTCTCCTGGGATTTCAGAGATGCATCCTGGAGACACAAGTACCAGCTGTTAAAGGGCAGAGATATAATGTTAACCAGGGCTCCAAATATGAGCAGTGAATAACATTAGGGTCAGCATGCACTTCAGGGCATGTGTCAGCAGTGGCTGAAATTGGGAAGGTACAGCTAAACCTCTTGACCTAAGAGGTGATAAATAGCAGTTCATAATGCCAAAAGAGGTTTTATTTTAATTAATCCTTTAATATTGATGTTTTTATACTATTTTATCAATATGTGTTCAAGTGTAACACTATTTTTTCTTTAAATTCAGTTTAAAAAAATAAATACCTACATGAAGTGAAACTCTGCTTGCTCCACTCTGCCTCATTCCTCAGAAAGCACAAGATGCAACTCTGGTCATCTCTGGGTTTCCTTGCAGGGTGCCGTAGGGTCTCAGACACCAGCTATGAGCATGGATGAGGTACATACCTGGGAGATGCCGCGCTCTCAGAAGTGCCTGTCTGAAGCTGAAATAGAAAACATGCTCCTGGCCACAAAACCGAGGGGCAATAAAAACACTCTTCTTACCATGCTATGGATTGCAAGGGCAGAAAAACTTCATTCTCTCCTGTGAGGGAATCTGTAGTAGCAGCATCACCTGTTACAACAAAAGCCAAGACAGGCACCACTATTCATGACGAGAAGTTGGGAAACAGCCTCCACTTTTGTTTGAAGAGTGCAGGAACGTGTTGTGGTCATACAACGCAATCACCTTCACTCCAGCTTTGCTTGGTACAACACTGACACCTTGCCCTCAACAGCCACAATCTCTTGGCCGAGAGGCCAAGCGGAAATAAAAAGGAGGGTTTGTATTTAAGTACAGCACGGTAAGGAGTTTTAGGAGCAGCGTGCTTGTTGAGAAGGGTGGTTTGACTCATCCCACTGCTATTCTCAAATTTAGGTTGAATGTGCTTAATAGCTGCACCGAACTCAAGGGTGCAGACCGGATCCAGAAGCCCAGGCAGAAGAGGCAACAGACAGCTGTAATTCACACCCTGCCCAGAGAAAGGTGACTACCCCAAGGATGCCGACCACAGTCCCCTGCTCAGCAGGGCATCCGTAAGTCGGTCCCACTGGAAAAGTGGGAATTTCACCCCACTTACCTGCAGAGGAAGCAGAGTTTAAGAGGCATCCTGTACTGAGGCAGTCACAGGAGCAGATCAGCACAAACACCGACAGCAGTCATTTTCCTTTATCCCCCTCTCAAACCAAGGTTACACTTACACCATTCAGGCAAATTCTGGCATAAAGAAGACAAATTTGCCTTTTTCCCCTCGACTACACGTCGCATTTGTTCCAATTTCTCATCTCATTTTCTGCAACGCACAACCAGATCAGCATCTTCATCATGATGTTAGTTACCCTGGAAGAGTACTTCCAGAAATTCACACTAGATTCCCTTCACCTAAAACAACCATCTGCTAACGTGACCACTTACATCTTCAACACATCAGATACTCCTCAGTGTAAACTTTATTCTACTGAGCTGGCATTTCTTTCACACAGAAGTCCATGCCCATATAGAGTCTATACAATTCCCTTTACATACATACATTAAAGGAAGATGGAAAAGTTATACCATGCCAAGAAAACTGTCTTACAAGACAAAAGCCACTGCCTAAAGGGTGTATTTAGAAACTGGGGGACAAACTAGGATGGTAGTCACACAACATAAGCCAGATGAGCAATGAGAAGTGGGGAGAGTGGAAGTTTCTTCCAGGTATGAAGCACTTCCAGACTGCATCAGTCAACAACCAAGCTGACACCTCTTCTTTTCACTTCCCCAAGTAACAGCAATACCTAGCACTTACATAGCATTTTTCATTCACGTCTCAAATTGCCTCGCAGGGAGATGTAGAATACTACATTCAGCTTTCCTCTCTGCAAGCCCTTGCACAGAGCTGAAGCCCAAGGTCATGCAAAGGCAGCACTGGGAACCAACACAAGCTATGGACTCAAGGCCAACATCACAGATGCTGAGTTCGGCCCCAGTGTCTTCTTTAACCCTGCGAGCTGTCTGTCAGCTCGGTGCGGGCAGCAGGAGGGCTTTTCCTGCTTTGTTTCTCAGTAGCAGAGCTCCTGAAGCACTTGCCCACACCAGAGAGTAATTTCAAGCAATGCCTCCACTTAGCCCATGGACTCACAGAACACTCGAGGCTGACAGGCCACTCTGGAGACCATCCCACCCAGCATCTTGCTCAGAGTTGTCCAGCTACCACAGGCTGCCCAACACCACGTCCAGTTGGGTTTTGAACATCTCCACAGACATGCAACAGCCATCCTTGGCAACTTGTGCCAGTGTTTGATATGTTTGACCAAATTCACGGTTTAAAACAAGTTTCCTTCTGTTTATGAGATGCATGCTGTGTTTTGGTTAGTACCCACTGCCTTTTGTCCTGGCATTGGGGACCTCCAAACAGCCTGACTCCATCTTCCTTATTCCCATCGGGTATTTACCTGCATAAATAAGATCCTCTAAGATTTCTCCTCTCCAGTTAAAGAGTTCCAGCTCTCAGCCTCTCCTCATAGGACAGGTGCTCCAGCTGCTAATTTTCTGTGGCCCTGAACTGAACTCCTCCACTACATACAGGTCTCTCTTGCACTGGAGAATCCAGAACTGGACTGAGCACTGCAGGTACCTCACCAGCACTGATCAGAGACAAAGTACCACCTCTCTCAGGCTACCAAGGACTGATCATAACCCCTGTGAGCTTGACAGCTCAGCTAACGCTTAGTCCACCTCACTGCCCACTTATTTAGCCCATACCCCATCAGTGATGATTTCAGGGGCCCTGAAGGCCTTACTGAACATGCAGTAACCAACACCTACTACTTTGCCTTCAGCCATTAAGCAAATAGTCTCATTGTAAAAGACAACCCAATTGATCAAGCATTCCTCCTTCATGAAAATCCATGCTAATTCCAAGTACCTCGTATCAGGAGGCACTTGCTAGGCTTACCTGCTGCAGCACTTTCCCTGGGACCAAGGCAAGTTTGACTACCTGCTGGTGTGTGGATTCTTCCTGAACGTAGAAATGACATTTGCTTTTCCAGTCTCGAGGAACTTTCTCCAATAGCCATCTGCTTTTTAAGATATTCAAGAGTGGCTTCACACTGACATCAGTCAAAGGCAGGGCAGATACGTCTAGACAGCTTGGGGAATGCAATAGCCCAGCCTAACCTTCTGCCTTTGACAGAACAATCTGTTCAAGTAGCATAGATTCATTTCTCAACACTCTTTAAACATCCAAGATCTGTTAAGACTGTGTGACTTATCCCTAAATAATTTAAGTCATGCAGTGCAGTTATTAAAAGTTACACAAACTAAAGGAAGCAAAGATACACCCAGTGGTAAGGAGTTGACACAGAAGATCAGAGCACTGACAACAGCAGAACCAGCACCTCCCTTCTTCACAGGGCCAAGCCATCCCATTTCAGGTGCTCTGGATGCAAGGACTGCAACATTAACACATTCAATCAGTTGCAGATTCCACCACTGACTAAGTCATACTGACTAGGAAATCACCACTTGTTCCTCATACCCAGGTCTCAGATGCCAGCTGCTGTACCGCACCATGACTTAGTTCACAGCAGAGCCCAGATTGTACCACCACAAAAACCAAGCTATGGATTTGATTTTTTTTTTCCCCTCCTCCTTCAACCCTTCTAGCTCAATAGGTGGGCTGGATTAAACACCCTTAAGTCTCTGTTTTAAACAAGACAATTACAATTTTCAGTAGTTGAGCTATAAAAGAAGAAAGGTAAAAATAAAATTTTCAGAAGTGTGAAAGCTGTCACTGGAATATTTTTATCTGAAATGAGTCACAAACCCTGAAATGTAGGACTTTTTTCCCCTAGTAGCACTGCAAAAATTAGAAGAAACCACAACATGAAAACATAACATTAAAGGCAAAAACTACACAGGGGTTAATCAAGACACTTGCTCTCATATCATGTCAGAAGCAAGGAATTCTTTTCACATAGAGGCATCTTAATACAAAGGAAGAGTAAACAAAACCTTCCCCCTCAACCCAGAACAGAACAGGGATGTTGCAGGGGCAGGAGAAGTCTATAAGTATTTGTCTGGACTGGTATTTGTCTGTATCAGAAAGGTTATTATGGCAGCTTTCCTAACCAAAGGCTGAATTCAAAGTTGAATAGCAGGAAGAGGGGGGGGATGTGAACCCTGAGCTCTGCCTAGAACAGGAAAACAGAAGTGGAGAACAAGAAAGGACGGAGCATCAGCTTGGGCTGTAGCTCTGTTCTGCTGTGAATTGCAGCCATAGCAAATGTCTCCATACATCTGCAGTAAGAAGCAGCAGAACAGATTCCAAGTACAACAGCAATTCTGCATTTGTGGAACACGGGTCCTAAATCAACAATTGTTTCTTATGTCAACCCTGTAGAAATTTCCCCCAGAAGAAACCCACTTTGAAAAGATTTTCTTCTGACAAAGCCTTTTTTGTGTGAAAGTTTAATATTGAAATATATGACAACAGTATAAAGAATTCAGATTAAAGTGTTTTTTTGGTTTTTTTAAACATGGAGTCAGAGTATACAATCAAAGAACGCTCTGCCATCAACTTGGTAGGGATAGAAGCATGTTCAGGGTTGATTAAAGTGCAGTTTCACATCAATTCTAAGACCTCCATTTCTTTTCCTGCATGCGTGCAGTTGTTATCTATATGTTCAACAGCACTGGTACAACCCACTCAGAAATCAGGTTCTGCCCAAGTGCCAGATCTCTGTGGCTGAGAGCCTGTTGCCAATATTTTCACTGCAGTAAAACTGTATGAGCTATATCCAAGTCGGTGAGATTGAGATGGCTTGTGGGACCATCATGAGAAGAATGAATCACCTGCCTTGGAAATATGTTTATGATCACTGCAGTCTATTCTACACACATTTGAGACATTTTTTTTTACAGGGGTGTTGATATTCATATCATTCCATAAGTTCAGACAGTGCACAATATGCAGTTGTTGCTATAAATAGAGTAGTGGGACAGAATTTTCAGCAATTCTTTGTTTGTTGTTTTTTTTCTATACACCACAGATGAAATGTACAGCACAAGTTTTAATTTAAGAAACCAGAGGACAGAAAATAATCACTTCTTAAACAGCAACAAGAGTCCTGTGATACTCCCTGTTTAGGAGGTGGAATGGAGGGCTAGACTGCTACCAGAAAAACCCATAATCCCTGAGAAGGTAATTCAGCTCTGACATTTAACCGTGACCAAAAGACACGCAGCAAAATATTTTGAAGTGGAAGACCTGATAACAGATGATTTTCATGACATGTTTTCAGTGTCAGTGGGACAAACTAACACCTGCACAAGGATTCTAACAGGCAAATACACAATGTAATCAAGACAACTTGTTCCTAAACCTTGGCTGATAGTTTTTTTTTTCCAGTGTTCACAACAGTTCATGTATGTATAGCCACACAGAAGAATCAGTATGCACAAATCCATGAAAAGTCACTAGATACTGTATGAACATCCAACAATAGGCCAAGGAAGACATTTCTCCAGATAGCAAATTAAAATGCCCAATGTATGCTGAAGTAACAAGCATCTCTTCGCAAACTTTCTAATCAATCTAATATTCTCAGTACCAGGAGTTTGCTTCAAGAGTTAAACCTGACAGGTAATGACTCTGACAACAGTTAAGGTCTAGGGTGTAAGGATGGGTACTTGAGGTCAAGCATCAATCTAGCACTGACACAAGCAGTTAGTAGTTACTGACATTTACATTTAAGAAAATCCTTCTTGCATCAGTCTGCACTCTTATTTCTTTTTCTTTGCTCAGTTCAATTAGATACTCGTAGTGCAAGCAGCACTTTTAGAGCCAGGTCAGTTATTTCTCCTTTTTTTTTTTCCCATTTATACTTCAGACCAATAACAGCTGAAAAAATTCATCCAGACAACTCCAGAAGCTCAGATACTCACACACACTCTAGGCCATGATTTCACACGAGAAGGATCCACCATACTTCTGCACTACTTGACTCTGGCAATGGACTGACACCATCCATGACAAAACATTCAGAACTCTGAAGCTCAAAACCAGGAATCCACAGCTTTTCTAGGAAAGATCACACACTGTGCCACTGCTATATTTCAGCCAAGGTGGAAATAAAGTTTCTCAATATGGATGCTGTTTTCACAAGGAAGCAGCCACCTCAGGCAGAGCAGAGCAGATCAGAAACATGGTTTTAACTGTGCCCATTGCATAATTTAATGATTTTGTTATAATGATGTCTTTCAAAAAAAATGGATGCTGGGCAGAAAAGCTGAGCCTTTTCTTTATTGTTCTCAGGCACCTCCTACAGTTGTTCTTCACAGTGAATTGCTGGGGTTTCCCATGTCTCCTCATCTGCTGAGTGATGCATCTGTGATACCTGATCTATGGGTGCTTCCTCACCATGGGCTATTAATAACACATCTTTTTCTTTTCCTGCTAACTGAAGGTCAGAGCTACGAGAACAGTGAGAACCATCAAGCTTGTCCGTCAAAGTCTCTGCTGTAGCTTTAGAGGCCTGTCCAGTCTCTGTTTT
Organism: Numida meleagris; assembly: GCF_002078875.1. Classification (NCBI taxonomy): domain Eukaryota; kingdom Metazoa; phylum Chordata; class Aves; order Galliformes; family Numididae; genus Numida; species Numida meleagris. Next base: position 165,402,332 of record NC_034409.1, read on the forward strand.
AGCTTCTGTTTCTGCTTTTAAATGAAGTCCAAACACGTCATTTCGTACAATGTATCGAACACACTGCAAAATCACATTCCTTTCATGTCGGATGTCCTGGGCCAGTAACTGGAAAGAAAGAAGAGAAAGTGATGCAGATTTCCCTCTGCCAGCCTGTAGCTGACACATGCCTAAGAAGATGTACAGGTAAGAACAGGTGGGACCAGGCATCTGGCAAGGAGGAGACAGGGGCAGAAGTAATTTAATATCCCATGCACCTTCTATTAGAAAATACCTGACTAAAAGATACTTATAAATACACAGAAAGGGCATGTTTCAACAGATACCAGACTGTGGACTTAAATAGCAGCATTTATTTTGGGACGTAATTCACCAACCTAAGTCTAACAACTTAATCAAAGCACTAGAGACTTTCCTCATTTCCTTCAGCCTAACTAAAGATCATTTGTGCATTAAAAACCAGCCAGGAGGCTGAAGGAAAATTTTGTCATTGTGAGCATCAGCAGAGCTAATACTGTGAAAATACTACAAGTTTAAAGCAAGTGGCTAAATCTTTAACTACCTGACCATTTTCAGGAGTTCTGTATTACACATCCTAGCTAGATTTTGCTTGCAAAGCCACAAAGAAGCTTGGTAAGTCTAGCCAGCCACTTTAAAAGTATGCACATTTCTATTTAGCCTATTTGTTTAAGAGGTGTTGCAGGCAGCTGGCACCAGCTATTACCAGCACTGGCACCTTACCTGAGTCTTCATAAACCTGTCTCAACCTGTACATGTGCAGCAGGGCAGAGAATGGACAGTTCAATGACATTCTTTTTGTAGGAGAGGGAGAAAGTGCTGAATTCCCATGCAGCATAGCAAACGTACTGATGTGATGCATCATCACCCTACCTATTTTTTAATGCAGTGGTGGGTATCACTGGAGTGACTTCTGTAGAGGCCTGTCAGCAAACAGCATTGCTAAACATACACTGTTCGCATGACTATGATAATCAAACATTTTTAAGTAATGCCCAAATTCACTGTCTGAGTGCCTCTCCTTTTTTAGAAGTCATCGTTTCATTTACATAGCATTGCTTTCTGAGCAAAGCTTCTTCACTTTTTGGAAGCATTTTCAGTGATTCACTAAGAAATGTCACCCTTGGTTCCTTGAAGTTGCAAAAGCCTACCTGTAAATCTCAAGCACTCCTCTGTAATTGACAGCCACATATACATCTTTAAGAAATTTTAACATTAAGAGGAAAAAGATAAAATGCACTTTTAAAAATGGACTATACTAGCAAGCTACAATTCAAGATTCCCATGTTCAGCCAACATCTACACCACTTCTCTCAATATGCAGGACCTTCATATGACCTAATCTAGAGTCTTCACTGCTTTGATCACCAACAGCTTAGAAAAGTAAGAGATAAAGACAACTGCGTGCTTAGGGAGCTACACAAAGGAAGGACAAATACTTCCTTTTTCAGTCACTAGCAGCTTTATTTCTTGGCAGTAAATGTACTGTGTGCTAAGAGGACTATCAAGGGATTTCTCCCAGATCTGCTACTTGGGATGTAGATCATTGACTATCTCTTGCCTAGACATCCTGTGCTGTATCAAAGCCCTGATATCAGTGGCACTCTGCTTTCTCCTGAGCTTTGCCCAGTTTTCCTTTGGCAGGAAATCTGTGTAACCTACCTCATCTTGCCCTCCTAGCTAATATAGCTTTAGAGGACTGAAAGCGATAAAAGCATTGGCAAAGTTTTGTCTCTACTAAAGAAAAAACAATTTCACAGAGAGTACTTCAGGTTGCTGTTCAGAACAGAATCGTGACACCTTACACTGACCCCCTACAAATATCTTTTTGATCCTTTTGACACCAACCTGCTCTTCAACATGACCTGCAGTCACTTCCTCAGATTGGTTTAAACATGCCTACAGAGAAGAAACCCATGCATGTGCAGGTTGCAGCCCAGCAGCACTCTACCAAACAACACCCTTGTTAACAAGATCTTTGCAGCTGAATAACTGTCTCCTCCTCAGTCATGCAGCCAAATAGGAAAGCTGAGGGCAAAGAGAGGAGGATCAGCATAAATCTGATAGGATTACATACAAGCAAGTCTACATAATATTAACACAAGAAGGGGAGAGGGACAAATAAAAGGTTTTGTTCTTTGTGCAGCTCATTTCAAGCACACGATTAAGTTGTCATCTCCTGCTCATCAAAATCAGTTGTTATCCGAATGCATACCAGGATACTCTCATTTGTCTATTTCCAGCATCTATGCTATGAGTGAAACACTTACTTAGCAGAAGGAAAGGCCAGGTCTCAAAATAGCTAACAGACCACTCTAACTTCCTGCAGGGAGAGGAGAACTGCCCATAGGTTGTGCTGCTCTTGTACAGCAGACCTCACTGTAAGAGTAAAACTTACCATTTCCAGCAGAGTTGGACGACGCTTTGGAAGGAGAGGTAATGTTCTCTTCGCTCGTTTATCAGGGACTCTAGGAGGACCTGCATTTGAATTTGAGCTTCTTAGCGTTGTGCCTGTAGATTCTGGAAGCTCCTGATTCAGCTTTGGATTCTGAGGAACATCAGCACTTTGAGGTGTATTTCTGAGCGCTGCCTGGTTTTCCTCAGCTTTTGTTGCAATCTTGACAGAGACTTCTAAAAAAAAAAGCAAAAGAAACACCAATACTTTTCTCCCAGACTTAAAAGCCTCAAACATGCTTATATCCCCACGCACTGGCAGTTCTTTAGTATTCTTTTTACATAATCTGAAGACACATACACTTTTCTTGGAATAAGCGAAGCTTTTGTTTGGGGTTTTGGATTTCTGTTGTTTGGAAAGCAGGTTTTTATTTAAAAATAAATTAATGAGTTATCTCTAAGCAGTCATAGAACAGTAAGTGAGACAGTTACTACTCCTGTTTTCTCAATATTGCAGAGGGGTAGGTTTTGTTCTGTTGTGTTTAAGGTGTAGAACAAGATTTTCAAGTCTCTGCCTTGTGTTCACTTACAACACATCGCTTCCTCATCACAGTATAACTTGTTGCAAGTTTGGCTGTTAAGAAAATTACTACACAGGGCAGAGCATGGCTAAGTTCAGTCCCCTGTCTGCTAGCTTCTCTCCAACTTCAGGTAAGCCATCTGGGTCAAGAAAGGCATTGTAATTAACTGCAAACAAGCAGCTGCAATTCTCTGCTATACACTGATGCATATGCTCAAAGAAGCCTAACATCCAAACACTGCAAAGTTCAACTCTCCACCGCAAAACCCAGCGGGCTTCTGTGGAAAAAGCCCTTAAGGACATGGAAACTAGCTCATGGGGTGAGCATAACAGTGTTTTCCTGACTCTGTTCAAGCTTGAAGACAGGCTACCTTTCCCATCCCCCACAACTGCATGTCCATAAGAAAGCTGGAAAGTTTGACAATACACACCCTAACCAAAGAAATGTTATGTCCACCCTTCAACTCAGGTCACGATGCTGAGAAAAGGCAAACAAAGGGTGGAAAGAAACCCACCCAATCTTTCAGGAAACACTGTTTGAGGTGTTCTAAAACATGCTATAGGCTTACAAAAAGAGGAAGAATTAGATGAGGCACAGCCCCGGTGGGCAAGGTCACTGCAGTGCACCAGATGACTGCACAAATGTTATACTCTGCCAGGGTACTTCCCTAAGATCAAGAGTTATCACCATACTGGGAATGAGTAATGGCTTACAAAGTAATCCCATTCAGTGCTCAAACTGGGATAAGGAAAGAATGGGGAAACAGACTGCAGCCAAAATAATGACATATGCTTTTACTCCTCCCTGACTTTTTCTGCGCATGGCATACACCAGTACTGGTATGCACTGTCCCCAAAAGTAAACTGGAGAGGTTCTCCTCACAGACTGCAAAAACATCACCATGCTTAACCTTTAAAAACCTTCTCTCTCTATTAGAATAAGCCACAAAAAGAAAGAAGAATTAGACAGCTCTGAATTACAGCACTGGCAGACAGAGAGGCCTCAAATCAAAATGCAATTCCATAGCCAAGAGTTCTGGAGCTACAACCACTGAACTGGCATTATACCTTACGCATAACCTTGGCTAATCACTGCATGATGCATTTCATTCTGATTTCTCTAAAAGCTTCTCTAAGAAATTTTGAGTACTATGTAGGTTGACAGACACTGAAAGCTGCAGCGTTCAGCAGTTCAGGGATGCAACCAAAGAATGCTACCAGTGGGCTAATGCATTCATAAGAGCTACCTGCATCTACAACAAAAGATGTAGTGGGGCAGTAGATACTAAGGGATCAGATGCATGAAAGGTGAATCCCCCCAGCCTTCACAAAGAAAATATTTCTAATAACATTTTATCATTGTTTGCGGTTCAAACAGCTGCACTGGAAAGGAAGAGGTAGGGAGAGGAGAACAGGAGAGAAATAGCAACTACATACCTTCAGGCTCACTCTCAGAGGCACTGCCATAATTGGCTGACAATGAACTCAAGGCTGAGGTGACCTGCTTGGGAACAACAGTCATCCCTAGCTTCGCATCTTCAGCTTCTGCTTCATCCTTGTCAGACTCTGCAGGGGAAGAAAAGGCAAGAGGGATTTTTCCCCACCACTCCTGTATGAACAGCCAGCATTGTAAAATCCTCATGCGATCACTATGCAAAGCCAGTGTTAGGCACCATTGCTCGATACCATGGATTGAAAACAAGCATACCCACCTACCCAACACAGATATTTGGAGGACAAGTTGTCTCATCACTGGTTTACAGTCAAAACTATGGAAGCAAAATAAAGTTTGACTTCCCAAGCTTGGAAGTTGTTACAGCTTAGAGTTTCTTCATATATTAAACATAATTACTGGTTTTATTTCAAGCACAGGTAAAGAGAAAAAAAGATTTCACGGCATGTTTTGAAGTTTTGCTGGATTTAGTCCTGTGGAGGGAGGGGGTGGGGAAGAAGTATTTAAAAGCTTGTAATTTAAACATGTGAATGAGCCTCAGAGTGAGGATTTAAAAACAGAAAAAATCTTGGATAGGAGAGAAAAAAGAGTTCACTGAGGACATTGGCTACATATTAGACAATCTGTTTTCAGCAGGACTTCAGACCATTTAATATTGAAGTCCTCACAGAGCATTATGGATATGCAGGAGTGAGGTGTTACAGTCTAAAACTGCTCCAAAAAAAAGCAATAGTAAGAACACAGAAAATAGGCAAGTTGTTCGAAAACACTGAAATCAACAAAACTTTGACAATAGGAGACATACCAGAGCAACCTTCCTAAATATATATACATAAATATGTTAATTATGATTGTTCTAGTTTGATGCAGAGGATTTATATGCATTAAGACCTTGGCAAGACTCTGATAACACTGAAGTTAATAGAAAAACTAGAAACACTACCACAGACATTGAGAAAGTGGCCTCTTTGGGCTAATAGAAATAGACTGGTTGCACTCTTATTTACACCAAGAATGTTGCATCCTCTCATATCGCAGCTGCTAGAACATGAATATTGCACTCCACAGGAGAGCGGTGCAATACTTTGTAATAAACACTTGAGATCTTTATTTTTAAATCACAAGTATTGTGCTATTTTAATATCTCATTAACAATTGTCAATTCATTTCACTGGAGCTCATGTTGTTCAGCAGAACTTTGATAAATACACAGGCATCGATCTAAACTATTATCTGCTTCTTTACCTTGTACTCTTTTAGGAGAGGATGATTCTCACTGGTTCAGTACTCACATCAACTTGCAACTACATTGGAAGCTCATGGAAGACAGTGTATTTTCCTAGCAGAATATATTTCACACAGCATACTTGAGTATAAAACCCTGACATTTACTGCAAGTTATTTTGATACTTTTGATTCCTAGTTGCTCTTTACTTCCATCACACTCAGACTGTTGAGTGCACACTGGAGTCACACACGCTTTTTATACTTCAAGTTTCTTAAAGAGCATCTAGCCACGAAACTAGAAATCTGTTTATGAATATGCAAAGAAGCTATTAAAAGTGCTAAAATTAAGCTTTATAGAATCATAGAATCCTTAGAGTTGGAAAGGACCTCTGAAGGCCATCTAATCCAACTCCCCTGCAATGAACAGGGACATCGATGCTTTTACTAATTCAGAAAACACTATCAAACAGAAAGTGTATTATAGTAATACAGCTCGAGGAAGTGTTATGCGCTGAATACAATTGACTGTTTCTGGTCACAATTCCCTCAGGAATTTTAGACCTGGCACTTTATCTTGTTTCTGTTTATAAATGAAGAGGAAAATTGTTTTCCTCATTTCTCATTCAATTTCTTAGCTCTGAAGGAACTTGCTACTGAAAAGAACTTCAGTGAAAGCATTACGCACAAATACACTGCCTCTAGAGAAAGGGCTGCCGCTGTTTGAAAAGTTTCAATACTCCAACAAAACGTTTCCATACAGCAAAACCATGGACTTCAGATGTAGGATTTTAAAAGAAGTGTTTGTTCTACTTCATTATAGAAAAATGAACTGGATTTAATAATGGGTAATAAGTACTGCATTCCTTCTCTACCTATTATAACAGAAGTTACTAGTTGTACTTGCATATAATTCAGATTTCTATCATTAAGTAAAAACACAGATGCTGTGGGGAAAAGCAGCTATATTTAATTATACTTAGTTTCCCAATATGCAGATGAATGGAATAAACAAATTGCATAGGTATGCTGAGTTCTTGTTCCCACTAATTGAAGATTATGTCTTCAGGAGGAAAAACTTAACATCAGAAGCCTTTCCAGGGGATGCATTCTAGTCTTACTGCTAAAAATAGCTAGAGCATAAGTCAGCTTACGTGCCATATTCTAAGAGCACTACATCACTGCTGACTATATTATAAATAGTTCTATCAGTACAGTTTATATTGCTGCCAGCACAGGGAAAACAAAACATGCTCACAAAAAACCTAAGCAGTAATACTTCAGGAACTATACACGTACGGAGTGCATCAACAGCAAGTTAGATAATTTAGGAAAAAATGGAATTAAAAGAAAAATGCTTATATTTTAATGTCATTTAACTCATACAAGGAAATCCATTGTTTTCACATTCTAAATACTATTTGCAAAACACTAAAACATATTAAACACTCTTCAAAAGTAATTCTTTTGTTGCAATACTTCATTCTTTTGGCTTTTTAAAGACCTTCTTACTTTTCACGTTAATGTAGTAACCTAATTTGATGCATGTGCTTTAGTCTGTTGCAAAATACTTACAGCAGAATACATACTATTGCACACAAACTTGTTGGCAGCACTTCCAAAACCCCAGCTAACAGGCAAAACTTTCATTACCTTAATTCAAAACAACTCAGATGCTATTTATTCGCCCCTTCCCCTACCATTATGCCAAGACCACTAGGCTCTTCCTCCCCCTCTGAAATGCAGGTAGCCAGCCTCCTAGTCACCATCATCACCTTCCCTGAACACTACAGAAAAAGAAAGTTAAATATGTGCCTCCCTACAAAAGTTGCTCAGTCCAAAGACTAGTGTCACTAGCACAGCGTGCATTTCCATGAATACTACTTTTTTTTTTAATACTAATCTGTATGCTTTCCTTCTCAAGATTACTGCAACATCAATTCCCTAGGGCTCAAATTACTTTTGATTCCCCTCACTACTGTTTTGGGCAAAAAAAAGCACTCCTAATCTATGAAGATTATAGACAGGATAAAATGACTGTGGTTAAGTAAGTTAAAACAATGGAGCACCTCAATTTAGTTCTTTAAGATCCCAGAAACCCTCTTCAGTTTGTTAGCTAAATAGCGAATTTAAAGCTAGGAATGAGTTTTAAAAACATATTTTATCTTGGCTTTATATTCAATGCGGATTTTTTTTCAAATCTAGAACACTCCCACATCGTCTCCTCTTACATTAAGATTTTCTTGTTTTAGAGAATAAAATTTGACACTCTAAACATTCCACTGAAGAATCAATCACAAAGACAATTTGCTAGATTTTCCCTGAGCTTATAACACAGTCAACTCCACTTAATGCTGGCAGGGTCTTAAACATTCTTGTGTCAGCCCCTCTAAATCAGAGTTCTTCACCTTCAGTGACTACATATTTTAGGGTCTTACCAACCCATAGCTCAGAAAGGTCTACTAGTTTCAGCTCCTCCTACCAGCAGAGGCAAACACGCAGTCAGATACACACATCTGTTAGAAGGTGAACTAGGGCAGAAGCTCCTTCAACCCCAAGTTTTACCCCATTTCCTTTAGAAAAAACACCAAGTCAGTATCCGCAATATTCTATGAGATTTCTTAGAAGACCATGTCCTGAATGATGATACAGAAATTTCCATTTAAAAGGAAGTTCTAAATGCAAGGTTTAGACACAAGGATGTTGGACTACATTCAGTTACAGATTTGTGACCTTGCTGGCCCTAGAACTATTCTAGTCATGGTAGCATGATTCTTCATTAATAACAATGAGTAGTATTATTGTCCGAGCATACTGGAAAAGCTCTCCATCAATTTTCTACTAAGAAAAGGCCTTCCATTATAAACATGTCTAATTAGCTCTCTTTTCACCAATGACAGTGTGGAAGTGTTTCTTTGTTGTTTGATTATACTGAAATCCCCAGCTCCTCCCCAAAGCTGCTAGCTCCACAGAAGTTCAGTAATCATTTCAACAGTGCTACTTAAAAGTTCTTCAGTCTTTTTCATCTTACCATCATCACTGTTTGCCAGAAGACTGAGCGGGTCCACGTCCTTCATGCATGGCTGAGTCTCCAAAGCAGGCTGTTTTTCATGTTCTTTTTCACATGTACTGTTTCCTGGTCCATTAGCTTCATTTTGATTTCTTTGTGATGGTACATTATTATCACCACCACTTTTCTTAAATTTCTTCCAGAACTGACGCTTTTGTTTTCTCTTCTGTCTTCCTTGCTGCCCAGACCTCTCATCTTCCGTAGCTTTCCACATTCCCTTCATTTTGCTGGAGAAGAGAAACAGAGTTCACAGAATGACAACCTAGAAGAGTAAATTCAACTGAAGTCACCCAATAGCTCAGGTGCACACAAGGTGCAGCAACATAGCACGATGCCAGGACTTGCTCCAGCTCAGCTAACATGTGGTAACAGACCACACATGCTGCCACAGCTCATCTCCCTGGCAGAGTTACATGAAAAGTCTGAAGTTGATGAATTTTATATTATAACAGGGCAAAGAGCTAAGCAAGCTCCTTAATCATCTACTGTGTGAAAACAGTTTTCATTTCACATTACAAAAATAAAATATTCTCTTAAGCAATGAAGTCATTCAGAACAGGTGGAACATACATAGAAGGTAAGCGTCTACTATTAGAATACTCCTACTACTGAATTCCTTTTCCAGTTACAGCTCAGTGAAGGATCAGATGCAATGACTGCCTGCTCTTGCCTCCAAGTAACATACTGCTCTTCTCTTTTACTCTGATGGAAAAGGAAGAAGAACTTCTACTGGGACAAAGCAAGTCAATTACAAATGAGAACAGCATGCTAGTTCCGCTAGTCTTCCAGATTATCCTATGAACACAAAGCATGTTTCTAGAAGGTACCTGGTCAGCCTAACAAACTCAGAATCTATAGACACATGAGTAGGTGTGACCTAGTCGGAAAAGCAAATACAGAACTGACAACCTAAGCCTCCTGAAAATACTTCTTTTCAAGCAACAGAAAGTTCATTCATCAACACAAGACTGCAAATAGTCATGAGCACGTTATAACTACAAAAGGTTTGACAGTCTTGATCTAGTCCCATGGCTCACTTGGTACACTCTCCCTCTGTCTCACCTACAGCACAGCAGAGGATCCTGTTAGCCCCAGCCAGCTGTATGACACCATGCTTGGGCAAGAACTTCCTCCTAACACTTCTCCTTGGGTCTTGAGCCACGCACCTACAAGATCAGCCTCAAAGGTGAGTTTCTCACCTGGCACCATGTCACTGGTAAGCAGCCAGTAGAACAGGCCTGTTTTTCATGCTCCCTTTCCGCACAAGTGGTCCCATTTCTCATCTTGTTCCAGCTTTCAGCAGTGTACCACCTAGAGACTCTCACCAACCACAGCAACTCACCGAACACCGATAGCTTTGCGCCTTACGTGTTGTACTGTGCAAACTTTTGGTAAAAAAGATTCCTTTGGTTTGTTCTCATTGTGATGAATAGAACTGTTAACTTCATTTTCCCCCTCAAGTTACAAGAAACAGTGTGTAGACATTCTAATTACCACTTCTCACCCATACTTTTATTCCTCTGTCACGTAACCCTTCCAAGCCACATACCTTTGCTTGTACAGAAGTGTTTCCACTTCAAACTAACATCCCCCTCTTCCACACATTTCCAGTTTTAAGCTCCTCTTGAGGCAAACAGTCCCAGGTAGAGCATTCAAAATGGCTTTATATGATGACAAAACATTTCATTCTTCAGTCATTTCTCGAGTGTCTAGCACCGATTGCTCAGCCCTGATAGCATCATTCACCATAGTTCTCCTGTGATGGAGGATACAAGCCACCGCCTTCCTGTGCATCAGCCCCCTATCCATGAAGTAAGGCTACTGACTCCTGAAGTTCACCTCTGCATTTCTGAATTTATACTAGGCTCTAAATTCAGGATGTTGTTGTATAACTTGGACAATACTGAGTAAACATAGGCTGATCCTGTCCTTGACCAGGGACAAAAACATTCCAGTTTCCACAGGGCCTCAAACACCCAGGAAGAAACCCCAAGGTCACAAACACATCCCAGCAAGTGCCAGCCTGACACCAGCCTTCCTTGACTGAAAGACGTGCTCTTCACTTCCTGTTTAAAGAGGATAAAGAGCAATGTGCTATTAATTAGCCATTGCAAGACAACACAGACTGCCCAAGTGGTCCTCCTGCCTCTCTAATCTCACACATAGGGATGCTGGGAATCAGCAGTTGTAAAGCACTTCAGAGAACCACAAATGGAAAGTGCTGTAGAAGTGTTAAGTATCTAATCCTTTCTAAATCTTACTTAGCTATTTGCTTTAATAGTACAGCTTGCAAAGAACAAGATGTATTCTATTTTTGCCTCACACATCAGCAAGTTTGCCAGATAAGCAACAATTTCTGGATCTTTACTGCTGATAAACCAAGCAGAAACAACAGGTTTTTGGACAGTAGATTAAACTTTCTGGGCTAGCAGTTCAGAGAAAAGGGGAAAAAAGTGCAGAAAATTTCTAAAATTAACTAGAAGTAAAGGTCACTAAGTGAAAGCAAACAGCAACCAACTAGCAATTCTTAGGGCTTTTTTTCCCCCTCCCTAACAGTTTTCCAGATAAAGTTACTAACATATCTAAAAGATTTCTGACTACATTTAAGACTACGTATGGCATCTGACTCACAGTTCACTAGAACAGCCACATGTTACCAAATAAACCTGTAGACACCAAATAGCTTATTATTCTGACAAGCAAAACTCATCTTTGCATCTGAGACTCTTCAAATGCAATTCTGTGTTTGTAGCTTTGGTCCCTTGTGTGCAAAGTACGCCCGCATCAGCCTTCTATAAGCCTTTCCTGCCAGAGTCATAAAAAGCAGCAAGTTGAAGGGGGCAGGAGAGGGATGAGTAAACATTTGAACATCTGATGCACATGCTGTACCAAGGTAACTTGCACCACTACCATTTAACAAGTTATACTAGTCTTGTTTGAACCTCATTCTGCACTGGTTCAACTGATTTACCATGGTTCAAGCTCTTTGTTTTGTCATCCCCTTGAGGGGAAAGAAGTCAATCTCCAGCTTCACTTCCACATTGCAGCAAAATGAATTTAGCAAGAGCCTCTTAGAACTGGGTCTACTCCTGCCTTCTGGTTCAGTCATTCTAGCTTAAACAATGTTCTGGAGGTGGTGGATCATTGTATATAGAAGTCTTCCACCAGGCCCTAAAGCAAAGCTAATGAAGTTGGCTGTTTCCATATAACACTGACACTGTGGAAAATAAATTAAAAAAATCAGGATAACATGGAAAAAGTAATTCACAGTATGAGAAAGCAAGCAGAAAAATCCAAGAGGACCAAGTATTGGGCCCAGGACAAAGGTAGCAAGTAGATAATGAAGATGGAGGGTAGAAGAAGCAACAATAGCACCATATAAACTATGGAAACAAAGTTAAATCTTCCTCTGCTCTTCACTTGATCATTGATTTATCATCTGAAAGCAGAGCGTAAAAAGCCAGATCCACACAGTCTCTTGGCCATTTCCAGGCATAAGAGGATTAGACCACAGATTCATTATGTCGTGCGACTTCCATCCCCATTATTTCTTTTTCGGAGATGAAGGTTATGGTGAACTAATGAATAGCCACTAGAATGCGCTTCCCAAATAAACCAGAGTGTGGAATTCAGCAAGAACATCATCAGGTTTCTAATACAATCATTGTTTAATTTAACTGAAGTGGACTATGAAGCACTGTAAACAAAGGAACATTACATCTGCAATTTGTCAAGTGACCTGTCCTCTGCTAAAGGCCACAGCTAGATCGTGTGCACAGTGGAAGCAGTAAGTGCTTGGAGACCACAGTAAGAGAGCATACTTCTGGACTCATTAGAAGGAAAGTAAAAAGCTTGTTTTAAAATGCTTACCCAAACTGCGGGGTGGTGAGGACTTCTCCTCTTTCTTCCTTCTCCATTTGCATAACTTTCTTCTTTTCAATGTTCGCTAATGTAGGAAAATTCCTGGAAGAAAAGTCATATGCTCTTTAAGTATTCACTGTAGTTGGCCAACTTACCCTTTACCAAACCAGCACTCTTTAGAAGCATAAGAGAGCTTTTAGATGTGTCATGTAAGTGTAGCAGACTGCTTCCTTCTAAAAAAGGCACTGATGAAGAAAAGAAACCTGAGTATTTATGGTAACACACTCCCATGCAACAAAAATCCACCAAATTGCCACTATTAGATTTACCTAACCATCAGACAAGCTAAAGACTAACAGCTGAATCACGCTTTTGGACCCTCTGCCTGCCCCCACACACCACAGCACATGATTTAGTCTTGCAATTTAATTACTACAGTGCTTTAACCAGAGTATTTACGAATCCTGAGGTATAATATGCCTTTAGCAAACCAAATGCTCAACTCTCACATAAAAAAAGTTTTTAAGAACAGCTTCTGCATGCAGAAGATTCCCTTAATAGGATAGTTAAGGGGAAAAAAAACCCAAGCTTCCTCCTGCACAATATTCAGTATTGTGCTTGCATACTGAACTCTATTACACCAATATTACCAGCTTTTTATTCCAGCTTCAAGAAAAATTGCTAAGTCATGCAGAACAAAACAAATCTACTATTACAATCATCTCACAAACCATCTCTTTCTTCCCACTCCCCACCACCCTCACCATTCTTCCCTGCAGATGAACACCACACTGGTTCCAACCTGCAAGGCCTCCTGTAGATTGCTGTCAAAGCCCTGAAGTGGCAACACTGGATGCTCTGTAAACATTAGTTAGCCAGACCTCAGTGCTTTGAGATAAAGGTGATAAATGGGAAGCACTCCCACCCATTTCTGGAAAGTATCACAAAACATAAATATTCGATGCCTATTAAAACGGAGTAACAAGAAACTTAGAACAGCTACTCACTATATATAGTTACCAAAAAGGAGACATCTTTCTTTAAATATTTAATCTTATCACATGCATCTTCCCTATTTTACAGCAAGAATAATATACTTCATGCTGACTCAAGACATCTTTGACTACATAGCAAGGGAAAAAGATGACAAGCATTCTCTAAGACACACCTAAACACATCACAGAACTGCTCTCCTTTAAGGATTTGAGTATGGGCTGTCGAAGTCTATTTTCATTGGATTTCTCCCAGAAATCCACCATATACAGCTGAAGTGAGCACAGGGATATGATACTTCATCTCCACTCCTCTCCACTACTTACATTTCTTTATCCATATTATAAAGCTCCTAGTATGCAGCAAGCATGGAATGAATAATTTTACCTCAAGAGCTTCACGCTCAAAGACTCCTGCGCTTGGCAGCCCCTCCACAGTTTTAGGAGGAAACTTATGATGCTTTCTTTCACACAAGTAAGGCCCACAGAATAAAAGAGTTATTTAAAAGATAATGCACAGGAGAACTCCAAGCTTCTCTTGGTCATTAAAAATAAGGACATAAGGTAAGATCCTTAATCATGGAGCAAAAGTCTCCAAAGTGCCCTTGTAGTTATGCTGATTAAAGACATACTCAGACATGCACTCAACAACATGCTTTGAGACATGACTGCCTCCCACTTTCATTCCTAGGAGTTACCACTCCCTCCACTGAGCCACCATAATGGACTCCATGAATGCTTTTAGTTCAATTAAGGGCCAAAACAGAAAAATTTTCTTTTACAAAGCCTTTCCAATTGACAGACAGAAACTAACAGCTGTAGAAGCTCAGATCTGAAGTCTGAGTATTCCTGCAAAAGTACATCTTACAGCACCTGTAGCAACTGCTTACTCCAACTCTCCCCAACAAAGATAATAGATCACATTTCATTCATTACCTTTATCTTCTGCAGAAAAATGCACTTATTCTGACAGCACACATGCACAGAGCATTTTATAATGAGTAAAAAGGCAGCTACAGCTTATTTTGCAACCTAAGGATTTTGAGGGCAGTAAGCTGTGGGCTTTCAAGTTTGCAGTTGACAGATACAAGGTAGACTGGGTTCACACCTCCTCAGGTGCTCTGCTGCACAAAGCCGTGCAGAGCACTCTGGGCAACTGGGCCAAACCAACCCCTCTTGTCCCTGCATGGAACACATGGACCAAAGCAGCACAAGCCAAACCCACCCATTCCAAAATGGAAGCAAATCCACATATCATCACAGAACCACAAACGTTGAGGTTGGAAGAGACATCTTAGAGTCCACCTGGTCCAACTGCCTGCTCCAGTAGGGACATCCAGAGCAGGGTGCCTGGGACCATGACCAGGAAGCTTTGGAAGATATCCAAGGAAAAGATTCCACAGCCTCCGGGCAGCCTGTTACATATACCATAGAATGGCTTGGGTTGGAAGGGACATGGAAGATCGTCTAGTTCCAAACTCCCTGTTAAAGGCAGGTTTGCCAACACTAAATTAGGCACTAGATCAGGTTGCTCGGCCCCATACAACCAGTCCTTGAACACCCCCAGGGATAGGGCATCATAGCCCCACTACAATCCCAGACCTCACCACTCAGCACTGCTTGAGCACAAACAGGTCTGTGCACCTCCTGACAGACGCATTTTGGTTAAAGAAACACAAATTGGTCAGGCTGTTCTAGCCAAGATCAGTAACATCAAGTGAATAAAAGATAATACCAACTTGGCTTTCTGTAGCTACTAAGAAATTTTAATGCTTGACCTGTATCATGAGGGATTGTCCATACAAGAATCCTCATTATATATTTATGCTTCGCTAGTGCACAACAACCAGATTCAGGGATGTTCTGTTTGAACTGGGCAATAGGATGGGCTTGCACATGTAGTAACAAAACAGAGCATCAGCCACATCTACCCATGGAAAAAGCAAAATCCACCTAGTCCCGGAGGGGAGGCAGATGCCTACAGTGCAAGCATTACAGTCATTATGACCTCAAAGTACAACTACACAAAAGAGACCCATACTTTGTAAACTTCACCACCTCTTAAGCAGCTAACAAGATACTCAAGAGAAACCAGAAAGAGGATTTCCCCTCACTCCCCTTTTTCTTTGATAGAAAATTCTTACTTAGGCTAAGTTTAGGAAGACAGCTCCTGAACACAAGTGTGGCAACGCAGAATGAAGTGCACGTACTGAATCTTAACACATAAAGAGGTCACGTTTTATGATCTGATGAGCTGACCCAGGCTTGTATCCTTAGAATATATGCCCTCCTCCATCAATAAAATGAGGTTCTTAAAACGTTAGCTACAGGCACCACTGAAGTAGCCGAAGTAACCCAGCACTCAGGTCCTGTAAATAACTTGGCACAGCTTGACTACAGGTAACCTTATCAGTCAACACTGGCTTTAGGGAAATTAGTGACTTCTTGTAAAAGGAGGGAAAGCAGGATGTGATGGACAGACACAGTTTTGTTGAAAGAGCTGGTATTGCTCAAAGCAGCAGCCCCGTTTTTAACAATTGCAGATTCTAAAGACATGGCTATTATCCCCATGGGATGTTTTTCAGCGTAAATTTTCAGGATAGCACTATAAAACTGTAAGGCTGAGAGCACATCTGCACTAACATAATGTTAGGGAGGCAGAAAAACTACTGTAAGTTTCCAGGGACTGGAAATGGTGACATTAAGCATAATTACTAACTTGTGTGCCTTAGTAAACAGGTTGTTTTTTTTTCTAACAAATGAGTGCTCTAGCCAAAATCATACAAGCTTGATAGTCCAGCACACTACATCTTGCCCAAATAAACAAAGTAAACAGAGCTCTTAGAAAGCACAAAGAGCTTTGTCAATGCCTAACTGAAAACAGAACTGTTTCTATAGCAGTTTACACAGCGCATTTCTGGAGTCCAAAGCTATACAAATTTATCTTCATAGGAACAGCACTGTGACTTCCAGAGCTGGTCTTGATTGTGCATGCAACCTACAGCAAAAGGGACACGGAGAGCCCAAACGGGCCCTCAGAGAGCTGATAAAATTCTGTTCCAAGACTCTCAGGCTTTTTATCTAGCATTGCATCTGCAGTGTGATTTCACCATATGCTATCTGAGGCAGTTTAATTCCCAGTGCATACCAGTAAGTTCTATCCTATTTATGTCCATCTTAGCACATTTAATCCACTTCACTTTGTCTGCACTATGAAATTAGTTTTCCTTATTACCTATTTAACTACTATGAATGTACCACCAGGAAAGATGCCAAGGACTATCATTATCAACTAGGGGATCACAAATTAATAAAAAGAGGTTTGGTTGACAGCACTAGGCTTCATTTATTAAGCAGATGCTCAGCCTATCAAATATATTGCAAGGAAATACTGCAGTCAATCCCTAACTGGACCAAAAAACTCAAGTGGGTTAAATAAAGCAGGGCGGGCCAGAATTTAGCAGCAATACACAAGATCAAGAAAATCATCCAATGTTATATCAAGACCCAGGCAAAAGATCTAAACTTAAGTATTTGCTTCAACATCAGAGCTGCCTTGGCATGTTTTCTACTAACCTTTGCTCAGGAAGAGCTGGTTAGAAACAGATGGAGTAGTAGTACTCATATTTCACTTGGAAAGAATGGAAGACAGCAATGCCACATTCTGCACACTAAGGAAATGCACTGTTAGTGATTCAATTTAAGCTTGTATTCAAAAAGTGCTAAAATAGCACATTTCTCAACAGTTGGAATGGACAAGTCAAAACAAGAAAAGCAGTTGTAATCACCAAAGCTAAGGTCAGCCTTCAAAACCATTTGTCTCCAAAACAAAGGAATCACAGAATGGCTTGGGTTGAAAGAGACCCCAAAGATCATCTATTTCCAACTCCCTGCTGGGGGCAGGGCTGCCAGCTGCTAGATCAGGCACTAGCTCACATTACACAGGGCCCCCATCCAACTTGGCCTTGAACACGTCCAGGGACGGGGCATCCACAACCTCTTCAGGCAGGATGTTCCAGCATCTTACTACCTTCTTTGTGAAAAACTTCCCCCTGACATCTAATCTAAATCCCCCCTCTTATAGTTTAAAGTCATTCCCCCTTGTCCTATCACTTTCTACCCATGCAGAAAAGTCTGTCTTCCTCCTGTTTATAAGCTCCCTTTAAGTACTGGAAGGCTGCACTGAAGTCTCCCTAGAGCCTTCTCTTCTCCAAGAGAAACAGGCCTAATTTCCTCAACCTTTATTCATTGGAGAGGAGCTCCAGCCCTCTGATCATCTTTGCGGCCCTCTGCAACACCTGCTCCAACAACTCCATTTCCCTCTTGTGCTGGGGATCCCAGGCCTGGATGCAGTACTCCAGATAGGGCCTCACGAGGGCACACTAGAAGGCAACAATCCCCTCCCTCTCCTTGCTGCCTACCCCTCTTTTGATGCAGCCCAGGATACTGCTGGCCATATGAGCTGCAAGTACAAGCTGCTGGCTCATTTCAGGCTTTTCATCCAACAGAACATCCAAGTCCTTACCTGCAGTTCTGATATCAATGAGTTGTTCTCCCAGTCTGTACTCATATCTGGGATTGCCTCAACCCAAATGCAACAACCCTGGTTTTGTTGAAAGGTGGGCCCATGTGAACCTTATAAGGTTTACAAGTTCATCATGGTCCCTTTGGATGGCATCCCTTCCTTCTGCCATATCAACTGCACCACTCTGCTTGATGTTGCCTGCAAAGTTGCTGAGGATGCACTCAATCCTTATATGCCACAGAATTTCATCTCTGTTGCTGCCTGAGTAACTTCAGATTGCATTTCAGATTCACTAGATCAAAAAAACATTAAAAAGCCTTTAGACTGGCTACCCTAGCAAGTTCAGTAGGCCATAAGCAATTAAAAAGCCTTTAGGTGAAGAGGCATACAGAAGCTGCAGCAAGAAGGGCATTGTATAGAAACTGAAAAAGGAAAACAGCATTCTGACCTGACACACTTCCTGCAAAGATGTTCACTCATTACTCTCCCCTCTCTCATCATGCAGAATGCTGCACTTTAAAGATAAGCTCTAATAGAATATAGCAGGATACTCAACTGAGCAACACAACAGCTAATCAAGAAGAACACTGAAATCTAAGTCACTATAGCAGCTGAAAGAACAACCAAAACAAATGTCAGGGATGCAGTATGAAAATAAACACATTAAATCACCAGAAACTAATTAGAAACCAACTACTAATGACTTAAAAAGATTCATTCTTAGCTCTGATTGGAGCTTCTAGAAAGAAAAAAAACTTTTCTTATCACCATAAACCAAAACTGCCTAATAGTTCAGACTCCTTCTTGTGTCCTTTTTTCCTCTTTAAAAAAGAATGTTTACTGGGAGTCAGATCTCCAGTACTACACTGTTGCTTTGTTGGAGACCCAGTGAATGCTTTGCAGAAGCCTCAGACTTGGCTTTTGTTGCTTTTATTTTGTTGTTTCCTTTATTGTTTTATTAAATGTTAGTATAGTTTTCTCAGCTTTTTGTACGAAAATTAACAGAAGCCCCCAGGTAGTCATTCTACATGCACCCACTATAGCTAAATAGGATGCCCACATAGAAACGGATGTACCAAAATAAGCAAGAGCACTACTCCACCTAGCGGCCTTGGCTTAGAAGGTCCTCATCCCACATTCTTGGTGGTGGTCACAATGACTTTATTTCCACTTACTTTACTATGCTACAGAAAACAAAAGGCTTGCTCAAACCTTGTACCACAACAAGATTGTATTCATATGGAAGAAAAAAAAAAACTATCTACCATAATTTATGCTGAACTTCTAGAGAATCTTATCTCAGGCAGAGTATCATCCCTCAGTAGACTGCACATAAGTTGTTCTGACTCACAGTACCCACTCCCCAAGCAAACAATGCATAAAACAGGAAATGAATGTACAGTCATGTTTAGTACGCAGTAAACCATGTACTTGCATGCACACCTTGAACACTATTTCAAAACATAAACCTTAGCACCAGCAGCTCTCCCACAAACATCTCAGAACACAAAAATGTATACAAAGTTGAAAATTAATACATGCATGCAGGGTCTTTATTTTCTCAGAGTAAAGTATTATTAGCAAGCATCATTTTTCTCCTTGGAGATACTGTTATAAAAGCATGGGCTATAAGATTGCACCAGACGAGCTGTTTTACTTCCATCAAAAGAGATCACTAGCACAGTGTAAACCCTGATCATCAGTAACCTTGAAATTTGATTTATGTGACTTCCCTGCCTGCATGCAAGACTCCTGCTTGTAGAAACAAACCCATGTACTGATCATTTAAGGCTGTGTTCCAAGTCAGGTACAGAAGTGAGGAAAACCTACAGCATCTTTCATCTACTGAGAAGGAATTAACTGAGAAAGTCACTGTAAAAAGGCCTATGGAAACACAGACTGCTGGTAAACAGAATCACACTATACCACCTCACATCACAAAAGGAAAAAATGAGAAATACCACTTACATATGAACTTTACCTCATACTTTAGTTACAATGCCATTTGTAGATTATGTTCTTTATGAAGTGTCAAGCAGTTACTCACTTTTTTCTTTCTTCTCTCCATCTAGCAATCTCTTCTGGACTATCTAATTTTATTCTTTTAGCACCAGGTCCATGCACCTAAGGAAGAAATTCGGATGTGTTTCAAAGCAGGAAGGGGGAGTAGGAAAAACAAAAGGAAAAAAGGTACCACACTTCACCTCCAATCATGCTGAGATTGCACACAGCAATTACATTAAATTATAGTACTGAAAATATTTATCCACAAGATCTTCTCATAACAGATTCAACTCAGAGGTGATGTTTTAATTTCAGAAGAATGAAAAAAAGGGAAAAACATGAAGACAGCATAGTTTAATAATCTGGGGATAGCTGGGATACCTACGTTCTTCCAGTGTATCTGAACTAACTTCTCATGTGCATTGAAATTGCATCCTTCTTCTGTACACTGCAAGATAAAGGAAAAGGGGTGAACTTCAGACATATCACATTGCACAAGGAAATTACAGCAAACATTTGTTTACATGTCAAACTCCACACCAGATGATTGTACAGCTCATTGCACAGAGTTTAAGCAAAAAAAAATTTTAAAACAAACATGACTGCAAAAAAAAATAAGGGTCAATGTAATTTTAAGTTCCATCTGAATTTTGTACAGATGGTGAAGCCAACATGCATCGTAATTTGACATAACGTGAAGCTAAGCTAAAAGAAAGATTTGTGAGGCTATCCAATTTCAGATAGTGCTATTGCTTTGCAGCAAAAGAGTGCATTTTAAAAATCTCTTCCATGTAAAGCATTTTCACACATATTTCATGCGCTACACTAATGTCAGTGAAGTTATCCACAGTGCTAGGGTGAATTAGCAATGATTCAGAAGAATATTGAAGTGACTCGAGCAATAAAACCAAAAATACAACTGAAAGTTTCCCTACACACAGCATTCAAGAAATCTCCTACCAGCTCAAGAGTCTGTTTGCTAAGTCTACCATTCTAAGAGTGACTACAGCTATCTGTTCATATATGAAATTAGAAATTGAAATGGAAACAAAGCAAGCAAAGCTCAACCTGTGTATGTTGTGAAATATGTTCATCATACTTCTCCTGGTTTTTATAGCCTCGGTCACAGGTATCACAATAGTGAGAGAAAACTGGCTCCTTCTTCTTTTTGTTCTAAGAGAAAGAAAAAGAATCCAGCACAGGGGTTAAAAGGTTACAAGATATTTCCCATCTAATTAAACAGGTAGTAAATACTTTGGTAATACCTCAAATAAAACACTTCAGATTATGAAGCTAAAATTCACATAATTCATCTTCCAAACAAAACGCACAGCACTCAGTTGTTTCCGCTACCACCTTTCTGTCAGTTACCACTTCTGCAGACACAGACTTAGCAGCTTGGAGGAAAGTGAGGGCTACAGCTCCTCCCCATAGAGTCAGTCTATGTCTGTTCTCATGCGACAGGTAGGAGCTCAGTAGTCAGTAGAGAGCCTTCCCTCTCCCACCATTACAGCCAATGGATGAGGCTGCTAAGGCCTGAAAACATAATGGACCACTAAAGTGTTTTATGCAACTGGGCATCATCACAATAAAGGCTTTTACTGAGATTATGTATTTTTAGGATTTGATGCCCTCACTGAGCTCAGAGTTTGAGGCCAATTCATAGAAAAGCTCTGGTTGCAAGGGACCTTGAAGCCCATCCAGTTCCAACCCCCTGCTGTAGGCATGGTTGCCACCCACCAGCTCAGGCTGCCCAGGGTCTCATCCAACCTGGCCTTGAGCACCTCTAGAGATGGGGCATCCACAGCTTCTCTGGGCACCCTGTGCCAGTGCCTCACCATCCCTGAGCAGCAAATTTCTTCCTTATAGTTAAGAGGATAGATATAGATGAGATTAAAACTGTTACCCCTTGTCCTCTCACTACACTAGCTGATGAATATCCCCTCCCCAACTTCCCTATGTGCCCCCTTTAAGTATCGGAAGGCCACAGTAAGTTTCCTTCAGAACCTCCTCTTATAGAATGCCTTGGGTTGGAAAGGACCCCAAGGATCAAGTTCCAACTCCCATGCCGCACGCAGGACCACCGATCTCCAGATCTAGTACCAGACCAGGTTGCCCAAGGCTCCATCCAACCTGGTCTTAAACACCTCCAGGGATGGGGCATCCACAGCCTCTCTGGACAGCCTGTTCCAGCACCTCACCACTCACTCCATAAAGAGCTTCCCCCTGACATCCAAGAAGAGCAAGCCCAGCTCTCAGTTCATTACTTTACAGGAGAAGCACTCCAGCCCTTGTTCCTGTGGCCTCTTCTAGACTCACTCCAACAACTTCACATCCTGGATACAGTACCGCAGGTGGGGCCTCATAAGGACAGAACAGAGAGGAAGAACTATCTCCTTCACCCTGCAAGGGCACCGCGCTTATTTTGCTTGTTATATATATACTCTCTCACAAGGGCAGATGCGTTAGTCAAGAACACAATAGCTCTACAGGGACACAAGCCCCACATGGCCACCTCAGTCCCAACATTGCAGAACAGTTACCACAGGAAGGAAGCTCTGAAGTCCGCACGGCCCAATTCAGTATCAGTACCTTCTGCCTGTTGTTTCCACCTGGAGAACGCTTATGAAACCCGGGTGCTTGCTCTCCTTGCCATTCGTGGGAAAAATGGCCATTTCCACCTTGAAAAAACAAAAACAACAACAACAAAAAAACATTCAACAGAACAATCGGTTTCAGCTACTGCAGCCGATGAGTCCCACACGCATAAGCAGGTGGGGGGTTGGGGGGGGAAGAGCCCCTGCAGATTTAAGCCAGGGCCGCAGGATCTGGGAACAGGACTGGGGGCAGCCTCAGGGAGGAAGAGAAGGGAAAAGGAAAGAAGAAGGCGGTGTGATCCCTCCCCCAGCGCCGCTCACCACCGTGCGGCCGCCGCGGGGGCTCCTGGTATGCCGGGGGGTACCATGCCGGCAGCGGACCGTAGCCGTCTGGCGGCGGCCAGAAGCCATGCTCCCAGGGGGGCGGCGGGCAAAAGAGGGGCGGGCGGAGCGGCGGCGGGAACCAGCCGAACGGGCTCACGGCGGAGCCCAGCTCGCCGCCCGGCTGCATGCCCGCCGCGTGAGGAGCCGCACCACCAGCCGGCTGCCACGAAACGCGTCACTTCCGGTTCCTGGCTTCTTCTTCCGGGGTTAAACCCGCCCAGGCCGGCGCCCCTCTGACGTCATCGCGCGGCCCCGCCCCTCACCATGGCGCGCGAGCTGATCGGCCCCGCGCTGCCGCCCGGCTTCCCGCGCCGCGCCGAGGAGGACCCGGATGAGGAGTTGAGCCAGGGTGAGGCGCCGCGCTGAGGGGAGGGGGCGGCACCGCCCGCGCGGGGCGTGGGGAGGGCACGGGCTGCGCGGGGCCGTCCTGCTGTGCCAAACCAGTGAGCGGCGAACGTGAATTAATAACATTTACCAGGAGGGCACGTCAGAACAGCAGTACGGGGATGGCCCCTCGGGCAGCAGTGAAACATGCATTTCGGTCAGACCCGAGCTCTGGTTGCTGCCTTGCTTTCTCTGTTGCTCTGCTTCATCCATTGCTCGTCCTCACTCGCGAGTTTCAGTTTCCTGGCACTCCGTCCCTCCAGTGATCTCTTTCCACTCTTACACAGGGTGTTCCATTCACAGACGTCCCGCTAGAATTTGGCTGCCCTCCTTAGAACCGATATTTAGCAATTCCCATTCCTTCTTCTCCGCTCTTGTTGTTATTTGGCTTTGTTTTCCTCACCCGTGCTGATTATTAGTCAGTACCATCACCATACGCATTTCCATCCCCATTCTCTCAAGTCTTTCTCTTCTGTTTGTTTCACCGTGTGCAGGTGACTCTTCTTTTCCCTGTCCCCAGTCAATAAATGCCCATTTCCTTCCTGAGCTGGGCTCTGCATTTTGTGGTTGCGCCACTCAGGCAGCTCTTCCAGGGGGGTGCTGCTTTTTGCAATGTTATTTTTATGTCTGCTGAATTCCCTGATCTACTTCATTGCACAGCCCACACAGGCTTGCTCTCTGGCATAGTGGAGAGAATGGTGTGAAGGAGCTGGGGCAGAAAGCATTGGTGTTTGTCAGCACGTTGGTGGGACCAGCCTCCTCCTTACACAGCGCTGGTTTCTCTTGTTCTTTCTGGCTTACAGAGCCATGACCCATTTCTCTGTGTGCAACTGTTTGCTCCCTTCACTCCAAGTCCTGCCTCCATTCAGACCAAATGAAGCTCTTCTTCATTTGCTGGTGAAAGATGTTGTGTTGGGTTTGTTTGTCTTCTTAATGCCTTGTGTTAAGTGTTTTTTTTCTCAGACCACATCTTCTTGAGTCTTTTTGGCTATTTATTATTCATTTGTTGGTTCTCTCTTACCTTGAACTTTATAGGCTAGGCTGGGTTGTCTTCTTTATTTGTTCGTTTGTCATAAATCGTAAAATCGTTTGAGTTGGAAGGGGCCTTTAAAGGCCACCTAGTCAAACTCCCCTGCAATGAACAGGGACAACTACAGCTAGATCAGGTGCTCAGCTTCACCTTGAATGGCTCCAGGGATGGGGCATCCAGCATCTCTCTGGGTAATCTGTTCCTGTGCCTCACCACCCTTATTGTAAAAAAATTTCCTTGTATCCAATCTAAATCTCCCCTCTTTTGGTTTGAAACAATTTTCCCTTGTTTTATCACGACAGACATTGCTTAAGAGTCCCCTTCTTTCCTGTAGCTCCCCTTTAGATACTGAAAGGCTGTTCTCAGGTCTCCCCAGAGCCTTCTCTTCTCCAGACTGAACAGCTCCAGCTCTCTCACTTGTCTTCAGAGGGTAGATGTTCCATCCCTTGGATCACTTTTGTGGTCCTCCTCTGGACACACTCCAGTGTGTTCACATCTCTCCTGTACTGAGGACTCCACATCTGGATGCAGCACTCCAGGCAAGGCCTCACCAGCACAGAGCAGAGGGGCAGGATCACCTCACTTGCCCTGCTGGCCACGCTGCTTTTGATGCAGCCCAGGATACAGTTGGCTTTCTGGGCTGTGAGGGTACATTGCTGGCTCATGTCCAGCTTGCCATCCACCAGTACCTCCAGGTCCTTTTCTGCAGGGCTGTGTTCCGTCCTTACATCCCTCAGCTTGTACTGGTAGCAGGGGTTGACACAACCCAGGTGCAAGACTTTGCACTTTGATTTGTTGAACCTCATGAGGTTCTCCTGGACCCACTGCTCTAGCCTGTCTGGGTCTCTCTAAATGTCATTCTGTCCCTCTAGTGTGTGAACTGCATGACACAGCTTGGTGTCATCTGGAAACTTGCTGAGGGTGCACTCAATCCCCCTGTCAGTGTCATTGATAAAGATGTTAAAGAGGACCGGTCCCAGTACTGACCCCTGAGGGACGCCACTCGTCACTGATCTCCATCCAGACATTGAGACATTGACCACCGCTCTGGGTACAATCTTGCCACCAGTTCCTCATCCATTGAACAGTTTTGTTTGTTTTGTTAGTTTTTTTGGTTTGGTCTGTTTTTCCATGTGTACACATATTTGTATGTCCTGGCTAAGGTCCATCCCATCAAATCAGAAAACAAAGTGGCAGATCTATCTGGATGCATCAAAACTACGGAACTGTCCTTGCTCTGTATCTTTTGCTAAAGACAGATAAAAGCTTTGTAAAGCTCACCTGAAGGTCTCAATTTCTGCCTTGCTTTTTGTCAGCTAACAATGGAACATCAGTCTGCATCAGGCATTGCTTTGTGCCATCAAAAAAAAAAAAATCTTGGTTAAAGATGTAATTTCCTGTTGCTCTCCTTTTGTGTGGTTTTATTGCACCTCATCTTTTCATTCAATCCTTGACTATTCATATAGTTAACAATGCCTTTTCCCCACCAAACAGATTTTTGTCCTGTCAGTCTTAGCTTCAGTGCTTGAAATATTAAAAGGAGGAATGGTGTGCATGTTGCAGAGTTCAATCACCAGCATAGTCACATCTCCGTGGTATTGGGTAGTTGCTAGTGCTGTGCAGAACTGTGCTGGCCCTGTGTGGGCTGCCCTGGGTCCAGGAAGCCTTTGAGGGTACCTGTATCAAGCCTCTTATCTGGAGGGCATTTGTTATGAGAGTCAGACCAATATACATATAGAGGAAGCAAGATCTGTGCATGCTTGTGAGGATGCTGCTGGAGACAGCTGTTAGCGGTGTTAGTGCTTGAACCTCCCCTTAGCTGGGATATCTTGTCCTCCTCCTTAGTCCAGAGAGCAGAGTGCTGGCTGGAGCATGAGAGCCCCATTCTCCGCCTTCTGGCAGATATCTGGAAGCTGAGGCATCCCTGTTTCAGCAGCATGCTGAGCTCTGTGCCTGCTGTTCATGCATCGTTGAGCTGGGAATAACCTCCAGGGAGACAGGTGTTTGAGGAGTACCAAGACAGATAGGGCTCATTTGAAACGTTTAACAAACATCCCCTGTAACTCTGGGTGCTCAGTTGCAGGACCAGCGTTGCCCCCGGACTACAGAAGCAGCAGCAGCTCAGAAACTCCTGACAGTGATGACGACTCGGAATCTGCTGCTCTGCTGAGAGGCACAGGTGGAGATTCTGCAGAGGATTCAGAAGGAGCTTCACAACCCAAGTGAGTCTGCTCTCAGGTTGTGTCTTTACATTGTTACAGAAATTGCAACGGAAGGGTGTCTGTATACAATATGAGAAACAGTGTTACATAAACAAAAAGGCAAACTCTTCTTAAAACATTATGAGCTGTTTTCCGTGTTGATAGAACCGCAGAGTCATAGAAGTTTGGGCTGGAAGGGATCTCAAAGGCTATCCAGTTCCAACCCCCTGCTGTGGGCAGTGCCACCCAGCAGCTCAGGCTGCCCAGGGCCCCATCCTGCCTGGCCTTGAGCTCCTCCAGGGATGGGGCACCCACAGCTTCTCTGGGCAGCCTGTGCAAGTACCCCACAGTCCTCTGAGTAAAAAATCTCCTAACATCTAACCTGAATCTTCTCTCTTTTATTTTAAAACCGTTCCCCCAGCCATTATTTGAGGTCAAGAAAGGTCAGCTTACCTGTCTGACTCCTTAGGATAGAACTAAGTTTTTTAGGGGAATTTGATCTATCTATTTTTATGTATGGGTTTAGTTCTGCAATTTAAGCAATAAAACCCTTAATTTGCTGAGGAGAGTCTTCTTGTAATCCATATAAGTTATTTGGTACATGAGTTTGACTCCGTTTCTAGCATACTGTCTCATTTGGTCATAAGAACTATTTTTTTGTGCATATGAATTCCTGTGTTCTTTTAAACCAACTAGAATAAAAACTGTGTAGTAAATAGCAGAAGCTTGCACATACTCTCTTTCTGTGGAGTGAGTTACTCACAATGGCTGTGCTGAGAACTTGGTGTTTCTATTTGGCCTTGTGTAAGACACTTATGGTGTCTTTGAGTGTTAGGGTAAATATTACTCACTTTTCTCTTGTTGTCTTTCTTAACAGCTTTTCAGTTAACTGCGAAAACTCCTAGTCAAAATGCAGACAGCTGTATACAAATGCAGAAAGAACTGTGCTGAATTTAAAATTACTTTGTAAATAGAAATACTATTTTAACATTATATTACTTTCCTTTCTCCTGCAAAAGCACTCCTAATGTTTTTGTTGTTTTTTTTTTTCCCTTAAATGTCAAAGCATTTTTGGAAGTGAAGCTTCCACTCCCAAATTTTTAATTGCTTCAAATTATTTTGGATCCTTTTGCACTGTTTCCCTGGTAACAGCAAGCTATTTAGTACACAAGACTGTCTGAAATCATTTTTATGTTTTAGTTTTTCCTTTTTTAAAATGTAGATAATTGCTCTGCTTGTCAAGGTAATTATTAACTGAAATCTTTATATTTGCAGGAAGCCAAAAAGAATTCAGGAAAATGATGATGATGATGATGGCTTTTTTGGGCCTGCTCTTCCTCCTGGATTTAAAAAAGAGGATGATTCTCCAGAGAGGTAATTAAAATGTTATTATATTCAGGCTCTTTTTCTTAAAAGATAATTATTTTAGGTAAAATATTTTCTGTCCCTATTAGAGAACGCTTCAATTCTTCATTTCAGATTCAGATGATTAGAATTGCTTCCTCCACATTTTTGAGAGCAAGAGCAGCATTCCCTTGAAACAGAGCACACAGCCCTGCTAGTACTGTTTGGAAAGCTGGAGAGAAAAAGAAAAAAATGAATTATCTGATTTATATTTTGAATGTCACATTTCTTCCATTTCAAATCATAGGTCTTGGATCAGTGCAAGAAAAACAAAGTGATGGTGCAAGGACCCCTACTTGTGTGGCTCATTCTTGGGCTGGGAGGGAGTAGGGCAGTTAGCTCTTGTGTGGTGTAAAACAGTGCTGGTGATTGTAACTGTTGCTTGCTAATGCACCAAGGCTTATTTTTTACCCTTCTCTAGATAGAAAATTTATCTGAACCATGTAGGTTTCTAGAAAGCAGGGTGTGATGTCTAACCAGATAAGCATTATTTATAGCCTTTCTACCAGGAAGCTTTCTGTTTGATTGCAGGTAATTACAAAATACCTAAAAAAGAAAACTATTTATGGATTGTCCATTCAGGATTTAGCTGTGTCTCACAGCCTCCTAGTTTTGCATCAATCTATGCACTTCTTCTATCATTAGAAATAGCCCATACAGAAATCTGTACTTCCAAGGAGGCATTTACTCATGAAAGGTAGATTACAGTCCCTTGATCACTGTTATCTTCCTCAGAGCAATGGAGAGGTGATAGATAAAATAAATCAATAGCTACCTGTCAGGTATGGGTGTTCAATGCTAGGGAGGTGACTCAATTTGTTCTCAAGTTGCGTACAGTGTACTGTCTGCAAGCAATTTTCAAAATTGAATTTTCTTTGGTTGGATACATTTTTATGGTGCTTGGCAGCAGTTCAGGAAACCTGAGTGTATTGACCTATGGTTATTTGGAAGTAACCTTTTCGTATCCTTTTTGGCCATACTTTGCTGTGATTGACAAACTCTCTTGTGATTACAAGGTGTCAGTGGGCTCATTTGGAGCTTTCAAAGCACCAAGAGGAACTACTCTCATTCTTTTTCTTACCTTTCACATATGCACAGTGTGTTCTTCTTATGTTATAAAATGTAGGTAGCTACTAAAAAATAATGTGATTTCTAGTAAAGCAGCCCAAAGAAATCCTTGTCACATTTAATATCAGCTGAGGTAAACTTCCTGCTTTCTTGATTTTTTGCATGAATACTCACGTTGTAAAGTGTTATGTCAAAGTGTGCAAAGGAAAAGAGGAAAAATGAAGAGGTAGCTTGCAATTTGAAGGTGAGAGAGATGACACAGGTGCTCATTCATCTTTTATGCTCAAGATTTCTGTATACTCACACACAACTTCTTTTTCTGCTAGGCAGTTCGCTTCCAAAGTAGTGGATAGCTTGCATTTAATTCAGAGGGAAGAGTCTGCTCTTCTTAGCTCTTTTGTCCTCGCTCATCGTGCACCAGCTTCTCACACGCAGACTGAGCAGAGCTGTTGGCACCAGCCCATTTCCATGAATAGGTGGGCAAGGTGCGATGTGTGGGACGAGCCTTGTCTGTCTTCCACCTCCGTACAGCTGGCTGTCTGCTTGTGCTGACACACGGAGGAGCATGAGCTGTGCAGGGTGTAGATGCAGCGCTGCTGTCTCCCCACTGCATTGTCCCTTGGAGTGAGTGGATTGCCAGCTGCCAACTTAGCCTTGAAGAACTGAAGAGAATGCAAGAGTACGTGTTTCAATAGGTAGATATACCGTTTCTTAGCTCCGTGTGACTTACTCATTCTTTTAGAAAAGCTTTTATTCCGTTGTATCTTCTCCAGACTTGTCAAAACAAATATTCATAATTAAGAGCAGCCTGTGTGGGAAGTTGCAGCTCTTTAAAATTTGTTTGAATCATTTCAGCTTAAAAAAACATATATGAACAGAATTCCTTCAACTTTAGGAAAGATATTGCTGCTTATCAATGTTAGACAGAGGTACAGTACTTGTAAAGCTTCCAGAAGAAACCATGCATCTAGATAAAGAGCGAAGGTTATCTTTTTTTTTTCTTTAAAGTTAAACATCAGGAGAATGCTGACATGCCCATCTTCTTGCTGGCTTTAGCAAGGACTCAAAACCCAACAGCAGGAAAGTGTTCTTTGCCGTATATGAAATCCTATATTATGAAGTGAAATTCTTAGTAAGTTAGTATTTTTCTTCTGGATGAGTGTAGATAAGTACCAAAGTTACCAACGGCAGAAAAATGCATTCAAGAGTTGGAATGAGATCTGCCTCACTGCTCAGAGTTTGTTTGGCCATCCAGGAAGCTGTCAGGGCTCGTGTCAGCTCTGTGCCGCTGAGGAAAGTCCTGAGCAACAGGGTTATTCATGTGGAAAAAAGCAGAGAAACAGACAGCGTGGGAGGGACGAGTTGGGAACCATTTGTCTGTTTGGTGGAAGAGCCTTTGAGCAGTGACAGAAGCAAGGCAGTATACTTGAGATCTGCTCCTTTTCACAAGATGCAGTGATACAGCCCACAGCAGAGATGTTCCTATATATTTTAGTAGAAGTCTTTTATAGCTCGGTTAACTCCCTTTCCCCTCAAAATAAAGCTAACTGCGTACTAAAAGATTATTTTGGCTGTATCTGCGTGGGTTTAACTTCAGTCTCTTTATACTGGGACCCTAAAATCCAGTTTTAATAAGCAAGCAATCAGAAAGGAAGGGAGGAAAATAAAAACTGTTTCTTTTTTACAGCAGCTAGGTGGGGATGGAACTTCACATTCAACCCAGACCTCTTGCCTGGATTTGAAGTCTTCACCAGTGCCCTTGCCATGGCCTGAGCTCACATTTATTGCTTGTGGCTGGCTGGCTGTGGCTGCCTTTCTGGCAGGATTTTCTGCTTTTTATTTCCCCTCCTCAAACCCGATAATAACATCACTACAGCAGGGCTGTGCTGATTAGATTATCCTTGAGTTAGTAGACCGTAATTAGAATAATTTGATTCACGTTGCGTTACATTTGATTGCCGAAAATCTCTGAGACTGGAGATCATCATAAGTCTCTGTCTGATAGATTGTGAGGATACTACACTGGGATGTTCCTTTAGGTGATAATTGTTTGCGTTTTTATTAGCCCTGAGGAATATGGTGGTGATTATTAAAAGAGGAGCTTGTCTACTGTGGTCTTTTCAGCGCTGCAGGTGCTGTTTGTAGTATACTTTGAACTGTTTTCACCACTGAGAATACATTCTCACCTTTCTATGTTCCTGGAGACAATTGAATTATCGTACTGCTTGCTGAGTTTCAAAAAACAAATCGGCAAAGTGACAGGGGATCACAAAACCTTTCTTCTCCTCTCTTCTTCCTCCAAGGGAAAACAAACTTGAATCAGTGCACTGCTCTGATTTTTATGTTTTAAAGAGCAGTGAAACAGTAGCGTGAGGCAAAGATGAGCAAAACCAGCTTTGCTGCTAGAGAAAAGGTAGTGTGTGTTTGTATACATATATATGACCTCCCATTGCTGTTGAATCTGGTGAAAGAAGCTAGGGAAGAAGAGTGGATTTCCATGACTACGTGCCATGACTGTTCCAGTTATCTTGCATTCCAGCTGTCTGCAGAGGTCCTCGTGGAAAATAGAGTCCAACTGTTCTTATGCACTTGATTATTCCTATGGTGTGCACATAAGAGGCATAGTTGCCATTGGAAAGAAAAGGAATTATAGAATTACACTTTGTTTTAATTTTTAAATTAATCTCTTCTTTTTTTTTTTCAGCAAGTGATAGGATGTCCATTTAATGTACTGTCCACAATGGTTCCTTTTTTAATTCTTCTTTCCAATTAAAAAAAATAATAATAAAATGGTTTCTTTTCCACTTGAGGCCCATCATAGGTCCTGCATTACCACCTGGCTTTAGGAAATCTGCACAGGACACCGGGAGTAGCAGATCTGCAATAGGACCATCTGCTTCATCACAGTTCACCCAGGTTGGTGAGATCAGCAGTCTTTTGTTTGAGTACAAGCCACCTGAAACGTTTAAACAAGCAGGAGCTTGTTTATACTTACTTTTGTACATGACAGTTTAATTTTAGACCAGAAGGTGTCTGCATCAAATGCTGAAACATAAGTAAGCCTAAAAAAGAAACGAGCTGGTCTGCTTTGTTGTGATTTTGCTGTTAGACCAATGGTGCACTGAATGCAAGTGATGTAGGCATCCAAAACTGAAGTCACAGTATTTCTCCCTGATGTTTTACCATTCTTTATTTCAGTGTAACGTGTCCTTCACCAGTGAACATTACAGCAAAGTTCAGATCAGTGAAAACATTAAGACCTACTAGAATGAAAATGTTTATCTATAAATTAAGGTCTTATTCTTTTGTTCATTGAGGTGGGGTCAAGAGGAAGGGCTGAGTATTTCCCATACCTTCACCTCCTTAAGATGATTACTATCGGAGATGTTAAATACGTTTATTCAAAAGAAACTCACAACCTTCTTGAGCAGGTTACTCTCAGACATCCAAAATGGCACTGGGTACCAGTGTTTAGGTGATTGAATTGCTCTCATGCTGTAATAAAGTAAATACTAATTTCTTGTGAAAATTAACTTGTCTCCACTGTTATTCTGCTTTTTTTTTCTAGAATACTTAGGTTTTCTTTAACTCCCCAGACAGTACAGGACGTGTGAGGAAGGAGTGAGACAACAGCTGCTCTAAAACTTCACTTTTCGATTAGTGTTTGCAATGTATGTCATTCTCCGACCTCCTACAGTGAGAGTAGTCACAATCTATCATGAAGAATGATTGTCTGACATTTTTTAGATGCGCATCAGCTTATAACTGCAAATAACGATTAAGCAGTTTACCATAATGACAAATCTCTTGAGGCAGGGATGTCAAAACTGGTTTGTTCATCCATCTTACAAACAAACCAGAAAAGTGTTCTTTCTCCTGAACAGATCTTTGAGCATCAGCTTGTTACATAGAAGTTTATTTTGGTTTTTTTTTTCTTTTTGAAAATATTCTTGTTTTGTTAACCTTTGAAAATGATGAGTAATTTTTTTTTTTATTTTGTTCTAATCTTTTGGGTTTTTTTTATTTCAATACACCTTTAGAGACGGCTTATTCCCTGCTGACTCTTCACTTTGTATCAATTTCCTCTCCAGACATGGGGGCAGTTGTTTTAAATTGCATCTTGTTTGAGGCAGATGGTAATGGAGTGAATTGAACTTAAGACATGAGAAAGGAAATGAGACACGCTTCCTCAATTAAAGCCCAGCATGGAATGTCTTTCATCCTCAACCACTTTACAATGCAATTTATTATGAAAGCAGTGTATTTTTGCTTTTTTTTTTTTATTATTTGTGCACAGGAAGAGGGCGTTGTTATATTAGCTTGGTTTCTCAATGTAGTTATTCTTTTTCTCCACCAGCTCCTAGTTCAGAAAATAAAAAAAGAGAGAATACAGTCCCCTAATTCCCTAAAGCAGTATTGCACTGGTAGTTAGTGAAAAATTGACCATGTAAATACTTTGGGGAACAATTGTAAGAGAAATTGGTGTTACCTGTTCTCATTGTTCTTGTTTATAAACGACCAGCTATTTCTCAGCATCCTCAGCCTTTCTGTATTTGATGCTACCACTCACACAGCCGTTTAGATTTGCTGATCCTCTTCTTGCACCTTGTAGTTCACTGCTATACACTTCTGTGTCTCTTGCTACCTGCCAGCTCACCTCCTGCACTGCCCTTACATCTGCTGACTGCTGAAGGCAGACAGAGCCTTGGCTGGCTTGGAACAGTGTTGTTAAAAAGCTCACCACTGCAGCAAATGGCACACGCAGGTGTAATTTCACACTTGCTGTATTCTGATTTCCTTAGTCCAAACCTCTCAATAGCAGTGGGTTGCCATCCATAAACAATCTGAAGCCTTGGGCTTGAACTCAGACTAGCAAGATACCTTTACTACTGTCCTCCTTTCACCTGTCTTCCATTTTGGAAGCATTGGAGCAGGCTGCCCAGGGAGGTGGTGGAGTCGCCATCCCTGGAGGTGTTCAAGAGCTGTGTAGCTGTGGCACTGAGGGACGTGGTCAGTGGGCATGGTAGGGATGGGTTGACTTTGACGTGACGTGTCCTTCACCACAGTTGGACTAGATGATTTTAGAGGTCTTTTCCAACCTTGGTTCCATTCCATGGTTCCACAGTTCCATTCCACGTATTCCTGCTTTTTGGCTCTTCCAGTGTAATTCTGTTCTCTGCTCACTCATTCTCCGCTGCAGGTCCTGAGCCACCTCTGCCCCAGAGGCCTTATTGTACACAGAAGGGTACTGATATGGGTTCTCCACTGCTTATCACTACTGAGCATTTCTTCTCCTGCTATTGTCATGTCTAGTTTGAAGGTATTTACCTGGTAAAGTTTGGCCTGACAAAACAAGGTGTTCTTCCCTCATCCCTCATTGTTCATCTGAAACTTTACCACCATGTTGCACTCTGAAGTAATGCTCTGTGCACCCTGAGCGTACAGCCTTGCTATCATCCTACTCCAATTGCTTTATTGCCCACATTTTCAGGCTGAATCTTTTTACTTCTGTAGATGCGAAGCTCCTTAGCTTTGCTTCCACGATGCTGCAGCATCGCCCTTTTCTGCATTCTGCCCAGTTCTACTTCTGCAATCTGCACTGTTTTCAACTCAGAGGGAGCTATGAACTTTCTGTACAATCCCTTGCACCCACAAAGATTCTTCCTAGCATCTAGTCCCTTCAGAACTTAGCTTTTTCAGCAGCTCTTCGAATAATGTAATTGTTCAGAAAGCAATGTCAGAAGGGATTGCAGAAGTGAATAACAAAACCAAGAGATTAGACTTGCAGATACTATATACCCAAAGTTGGGTGTAATACAGTGCATGCCGCTGTAATTATTGATCTTCCTACTATCCTTGTGAGCTCAGGGAACAATTCTTGCAGTGTGAAATTGCAATCCTTACTACAGAGATGCATCCAAATTTTACTAGTGATAATGAAGCTCAGGGTATCAAAGTGGTATGCCTGCATGTTTCTTATCTGTATACAGTCTCAGGGGCTGCAGGCAACATGAAGTAGCAGTACAATGTTGTTTATTGCCACTGTGTTTACCATTGTATTTTTCTCAGATAAGAAGTGAGACTCTGGAAGATGTGGATGTTAAGTATCCATATTCAAGTGCTTGAGGAGTTCTCATACAGAATTGTTAACAAAAATTTTGTTATTGCAAAGGCAAATTCATCAGGTTTATATGCTCTCCTAGATAAAATCATTCCAATCCTATGAAAATGAAGTGTTTCTTCAGGGTCTTAACAGTATGACTGAGAGAAACGTTTTATTTTTGGAAGGCAACGGATAGTAGCGAGGAAGAAGACAACATTATAGGCCCAATGCCAGCAAAAGGACCAGTGGAGACTGATGTGACTCAAGAATTTGAACGCAGAGCTCAGAGAATGAAGGAAAAACTTACCTCAGCAGACAGTGTAAGTTGGATTTTTTCACTTCCAGTATTTTGCTGACGGTGTGCATTTGTGTTTTTCTTTGGGTTTGCAAAGACATAGTCATGCACAGTTCTGCTCATGATGGTTGCAATTGTAAATACAAAATAACAATGATGATTTCTGCTAGAATGTCAAAGATCCAGATGGTAGGTATTGGTTGTCTGCTTGTGTTTTTTTCACCAACTTTCTTTTTTAAAGGATGAACCCAAGCAAGTTACAAGGGAATCGTGGATGACAGAACTTCCACCTGAACTGAAAAGCTTTGGATTTGGCCCAAGAACATTCAAGAGAAGAGCTGAAGACAAATCAGGTGATAGATCTGTGTGGACAGATACTCCAGCCGACAGAGAGAGAAAAGCCAAGGTGAGCATTTATTCACTTGTACGTGTATTTTTATATATAAAATATATATGATTGCTATATATATATATATGTATGTGTGTGAAAAAATGTTTGTATTCATATAAACATGAATATATGTTCGTATCTATGTAATTTCTTAATATATGCATATACACATACGCACATATACTGCCCTCAGATATATATACAGGTAGTGTTTAAATATGTTGTTGGTATTCTGTGAAAACACATTTGAGCTCTTCAGTGGAAAATGTCTTCTCATTTTTTTTCTCTCTGTTACCAAAACTCATTAATTCAGTCTTAAAGATAAAGCAGGGGAAATAACCATTTTGGTATTCATTTGCTCCCTCTCTCATCTGCAGTAGTCAGTTATTCTGTGTCAGCTCATTGAATTTCCAATTAGTGTGTCCACTTTCTTCTTCTGTCAAGCTGAGCAAAAACTGTGGCCTCTGCCCTCCAGATTTAATTAAAGTAAATATAGATTTCTTTTCTTTATACTTCAGACATTCTGATAACTGTAGTGTGTAATTTGTTTCCACTCATCAGGAGAGAGAAGAGGCAAAGAAGTCAACCAGTAAGAATAATGAAGAAATTGTATTATCTGGGAGAGACAAGAGACTTGTTGAGCAGGTGGCTTCATATAATGTAAGTGCAATAGCATAATACTTCCCTTTGCGCATTTTCTTCAATTCTTCACTTTTTGTGTTCTCACTGCTAGTACTGCTGGTTTCCATGGTGATACCACTATATTCTTCCCCTTTAGGCCCCAGACCTACTGTTTAAGTCATTAGAATATTTGCCATTGATTTCAACAAGAGCAGGATTGTGTCCTTAAGCTGCTGCAGACAATGTGGCAGAGTACCATTTTGTGTGTATTGTCCCAGTGCAAGGCTATATTTTACTTAAATTATCCTTGGATCAGGACTTGGTTGGTGCTTGATTCAAATATTAGCTTACTTCACAGAATTACCCATATCCCAAAAAGAAAAAAAAAAACAAAACAGTAAAGAGTTTAGCTTTTAGGACAAAATACACATTAACCCAAAAGAGGCTTCGTGGGCAGATACATGCTATAATCAACTGCCTCACTGCCTCATTATAACAGCATTATTACGTGAAGTTTTTCTCAACCTGTACAGAAGCAATTAATTTTCACAGACAGATGCTCATTACTGAAAACTTGATGTCCATGTCAAATTCGCTTGTCTGCCTGCCAACCTTGCCCACCACAGTACATGGAGGATCGCCTGCCTTACAGCTGCTCTTTCCTGTTCTTCCCTGATTTATGGCCTGAAGTCTTACGGAAGGCAGTCAGGTCTCGTGAGAGTATAATTAACTTGAGAATGGCAGCCTTGGCTTATATTACAAGATTGGAGTTTATCTGGCACTTTTAATAATTTATTTGTGGTTCATTAAATCACGTCTCTCTTGACTTACAGGCTTGCAAATCCAGAACTATTAGCATACTGTCTTGGACCTGATGATCCTTAAGGGTCCTTGCCTGCTTGGAATATTCTAATATTCTCTGCCTCCTCCGTCATTACGATGACAGTAGAATAACTTCTGTGTAAAACCTTGAGTTTTGTTCTGTACCGCTGCAGAATAAAACACACAAATACCTGTACTGTTTCTAAGGTTGATGGAGTTCTCTCCAAAAATTGCAGAAAGTATGTCATTTAAGAGGAGTGTTTCTTGCACTGGGGTTTGGTTCAGGTGGTTTTTTTTGTGTTTTTTTTCTTTTGAGCTCTATTCTGTTTGTGTTGGTTTGTTTTATAATAAATGATTTTGCTCTCTTCTTTCCTTTTTCTTACTCCATTGTTTTTTTTTTTTTTTATCAAGGACACTTTCCTAAAACAAGAGCTTTAGTACTTATAATGGTTTCTTAGTGTTAGCTAGTGTTGGTATATATGTTTTCTGGTGCAATTCTGTCGACATTGATGCAGTTACATCATAGGTAAGTATTGTCCATAAGAATTCTTTCTTATGTCATATATGAATTATTATTGTATGTGAGGAAGTAGAGGGCAAAGGGAAGTGAATCTTCTGAATATAGATTGTGTGTTCCACAACCAGATGTTTAGAGGAAGTGTACAAGAAACGGGACATATATTTTAGGATCTTTCTCTTGGTCTGTTGTCTCTTTTTCTGCTACTCATGGCAGAGCATCTTATATATTTCTTTTGCATTTATCTTCACTGGATGTGGAGATTCAAGAACATTATAGGTATTTTTAACATCAGTGGCAGTGAATTATGTGTATTTTACTTTGCACAGACAAGAGTATATGTGCTTTCTGCACAGTGCATGTTAAATTTATCATTCTGTTTTCCAATTCATAAGGTTTCTTTTTTTGTCTTTCCAATTCCTGGCCAATCTCTCCATTTCGATTTTCAGCGTGCTGTTAATATTTTGTAATACTTTCTTCCCTCCTCTTTCTTCCCACTTTTACAGGAGACAAAGAGATCGGAGTCTCTCATGGACATACATCAGAAAAAGCTGAAGAGCAAAGCATCTGAAGAAAAGAACAAACCTCAGGAGA
The DNA here is from genome assembly GCF_002078875.1 of Numida meleagris. Lineage (NCBI taxonomy): Eukaryota > Metazoa > Chordata > Aves > Galliformes > Numididae > Numida > Numida meleagris. The sequence goes on from NC_034409.1 coordinate 165,440,864, forward strand.
GAAGGCCGTTTGACCGAGAGCAGGATCTCAAAGTCAATCGATTTGATGAAGCACAGAAGAAAGCCCTGATAAGAAAATCCAGGGATCTGAATTCTAAATTTGAGCACAGTAAAGGCAATATGTTTTTATAATGTAAAAGCATGAAGCTTTTTTGAAGTCAAGTAAGATTTGAATACTTAATTTTTTAAGTATTTTTTTCTGTAAATATTTGTACGCAGAATAAATATCCTGATGTTGAACTAGTTTTACTTGTCTGTAAGTACTATACTGTGGAGGGTCATCTGTACAAAACTAAGCTGATTGAGGAAAGTGCTGGTATTTAAAAAAAAAAAAGGAAGAAGGAAACTACAGAAAATGTGAACTTGCTAAGGTTTTTTAGTTTGGGTTTTGTCGAGGGTTTTTTGCTAGCATAAAAATAATTAATTAAAATATTATTTTAAGGAGCTTTAGAATGTATCTTGCAGTGGAATTGGCAGTTTCCTCTTTTCTCTTACCATTCTTAAGGTACACTTGCTGAGCCTGACCTGAAGTTTGGGCAGAAATCCCCTTTAGGCTTGTGGTTGGGCAGGACATTGCTTGATAAGCTTTTTGCTGGGAAGTATGAACTAAAATGGCACCATTTACCTCCACACAGTACTTGTATTTTGGAGACTGTGTGTTTGTGTTGTTGCAAGTTATACCCTTGTACAATTCCTGTATTGTAGCAGAAAGAGCTAGCAATAGCAGAAGCAGCAATAAAACCTCATGATTTGCAGGTTTAATTATAAAAAGATGGTATAAATGAAGAGAAAATCGAATTGAAGTTTCAATTTGCAGAGCTTAGCATCAGAGAATCCATCTCTTTTAAGCAAATACCACATGAAAATTAAACCAGAATTAAACTAATTTTGTCAGTTACTTCGCAGAGCAGAACAGCTCTTTGGTATCAAAAAGGAAATAAATACGACATTTAAAAAAATCTACATCCATGCTTAGAATTCTTTAGCTCTTACATGTGTGAATGTGTGGCAGCTAAAATGAGTCGAGTTACTTATTTAAAATAGACTTGTTCTGTAGTCTTTTTCTTCCTCTCAAGTTATGCTCAGGATCTTTTTTTAAAGAGTCATTGGAGGTATATAAACATGAACAGAACTTTATGCACGAGACCCCAGCAACTTGTTTGGAAGTGTGGCACATTTTGCGCGTTAAACATCACGTGGTTCAGTGTCATTTGGAAAAAAAGGCTACTGTGACATTTGTGTGAGCAAAGCAATGACCCAACAAGTCATAGAATCATAGAATCATAGAATTAGCAAGGTTGCAAAAGACCTACAAGATCATCCAGTCCAACTATCCAGCTGCCACCAATAACCCCACTAAACCATGTCTCTCTCCACAATGTCTAAACGTTTCTTGAACACCTCCAGGGTCGGAGACTCAACCACCTCCCTGGGCAGCCCATTCCAGAGCCTGACCACTCTTTCAGAAAAGTAGTAAAGTCACACAAACTAATGGCTAAAAACTTGGTCTTGTAACTCTTCCTAGGTTCTTTCCTTCCAAGTTGTTTCCTTCCTTGTTTGATCAAAAGGGAAGCTCCTCTGCAACCAGGAGCCATATAGCATCTCTGCTGCAATTCCACAATTTCGTGGTTGGAAAGGCAGTATTAAGAGAGTGTGAAATACGGCCGTCGTTGTTTGATCAGTTGTTTTTTTTAGACACCTAAAACAGTAACAGAGCAGTCACCACATGACTAGCTAAATCTTCATAGTTTGCAAAAAATAATCCTCGTGCCCACTTTTGGAAGCCTAACCGCCTTGAGAAATTCATTCAGTATCACTTGTTGGGACATGCTTAGAGAGCACACTTGAGCAGTCTTTGCTCGTTCAGCAATTTGTTAGCAGGAACATTTGCACAAACGAGAGCTGCTTGCATTAGGAGTTTGTTGGTGGTGCTGTTGCCTTCGTTTTTGTTCTTTGCTCCCTTCTCCTCCAAACAGAGGGCCAGTCATCAGATGTCATAGATGGCTGAATCTTGCCATCCAGATGTGTTCCTTCTCTTTGCTTGCTGCCTATGTTGCCCTGGCATGGCCTCCAGCCCATTGGGGCTGTGCTGAGCAAGGACTGTGCTGAGTGAAGGCCGTGCTGAGTGAAGGCCATGATGAGTGAAGACCATGCTGTGTGAAGGCCGTGCTGAGTGAAGGCCGTGTTGTGTGAAGGCTGTGCTGAGTGAAGGCCGTGTTGTGTGAAGGCCATGTTGTGTGAAGGCCATGCTGTGTGAAGGCCATGCTGAGTGAAGGCTGTGTTGTGTGAAGGCCATGCTGTGTGAAGGCTGTGCTGAGTGAAGGCCGTGCTGAGCTGAAACTCTGGGCTGCTGCTCAAGAGGAGAGCTGTCAAAAGCCCTGGCAGCCGCTCCAGGGTTGATGCGGCGTTCCGTTGCAGTCACTGTGCCTCCATCTGTGGGACGTGCAGCTCTAATTAGTAAAGCCTTGAGGTGAGCTGGGAACGTGCTTTTGCTCAATCGTTTTTCTTTTCTTTTTCCTTTTTTTTTTCTTTTTCTTTTTTTGCCACAAAGCAGCCTCTCAAAAACTCAAATCTGCGTTATGAGTTAAGGGGAAACTGGAAGTGCCAAGAGTTCAAATTAATCTTTTCGTTACTTTGTGTAAATGGAGTGAACTTTTGAATTGTGTTAATACACAAACTAATTTCCTCTTACCAATGTCAAGCTGTTGCCTGGAACAGTCATTATAATAAACAGCAACTCAGTAAATTACAAGCTCTGTAAGCTTTTGTACAAAAAGATGAGCTGTCCTCTACAATTTGGACAAGCTATAAGGCATTTCTGCAGAACTGCTAGTGGGTGATTTTTCAAGAATCTCATTTGATAGAAAAAAAAGAATTTATTTCACTGAAAACCATCACTCTAATTACCATGGAACATTTCTGGTAACCGGCTCCCCATAGGTACGTAATGGTCTCTGTTGCTATTCTGTGCTGCCTTGCTTACATGTCAGGAAATGCCATTTTGTAACCAGTAACAAGATGTCAGGAAGCCTTTGCAGGGTGTGAAAAGCCCATCAGCCTGGTGTTCTGCTTTGTTTTGTGCTGTTAGAAACATTTTACACAGCACCACAAACATTTTCTGTTGGAGAGTAAATTCCTCTTCTTCTGAGATGTCAGATATGTGGAAGGCAATGGGCGGTGAAGCCAATGAGAAGAAGGATAGCATGTGGTGAGTAAGTGCCAAAGTGGGTGTTTCACGGTAATTTTAAGGAATGTTACATGTTAACTCAGGAAAACACAAGACAAGAAAAGATAAGACATCTTGAGAAAACTCTGATTTCTTTGCTACATCCCTGGAGGAATTCAAGGCCAGGCTAGATGGGCCCTGGGCAGCCTGAGCTGGTGGGTGGCACTACCCATGGCTCAGGGTTGGAGCTGGATGGGCTTTAATGTCCCTTCCAATCCAAGCCACTCTGTGATTCTATGGTGCTATGGTTCTTCAGGGCAAAACATGGAGCTACCATGATGCTCCAGAAAATACAGAAAAATGTTGCTAGATTGGGGTGTAGCACTACTGTCACCTGAAAAAAATCTCTGTTTTTGTGATTTAAAAAGCTATTTATGGAGAGTTATTTTTGGATCTGTTGTTACAGTCAGTGGATGTACTATGTACATTTCCAGATGAAGTACATTTCCCAAATAATAAACATCAGTAGAAATGCAGTTTATTTAAGGTTCTGATGATGTCGTGTTGATAGCACGAAAATGGCACTGTCAAATTAGTTTTCTTCTCGAAAGGAATGTGGATCTGTTTCTGTTCAGTAGGAAAAGAGGTTCTGTTACAAGTAAAAGAAGACTAGAAATGACTCTGAGGGCTCTGGGAGCCCAGGACTCCTTGTGTTTAGGGACTTCATTAGTTCTGTTCAACATTTTATCAATTGTATGTCGAGTTAAAAGTCGTATTGCATTGAAAATTTAGAACTTGTGCAAACTTCCTGTGCCTACATCCTTAAGTTGAGCCACTCTGTGTACACACACAATTGTATGATGAACTAATTCTCAGGTAAAACACATAGATGTGATTTCCTGTCCTTACAAATTATGTGTTAAATAAATTGAAGCCCTCATTCAGAGGAGCAGCCAAAGGTATTTCTTCATCTCACCTTTCTCAGCTCTGCTGGGGGCTATCACAGCGTACCTGCGCTGCTACAAAAGTAGGTATCTTTCAACTAACACGCAGAGAGAAGCTGGAGAGTTGGCATGTCTCAGCCAGCAGCTCAAGGTTTTTTCTCACACTCGTTAACGAAGACAGCATCGTTAGTTCAAGTCAGCGAGGAAGGAATGTGCGGGCCCCTGTTGATTTGTTCCTCCACGACACATCTTCCTGTTGCTTCTGGCTCTGTCTGCTGAATGGGAGGTGGTGACTTTGAGAAATAATTTGAGCAAACGTGGAATTTCTGTTCTTTTTCATTCTGATGCTACAATTGCCGCAGTGCCTGTGCAGAGCTGATCTTCCCCATGTCCCCCTGCAACAGCTGAAAGCCCATTCTCCACCAGCCCATCATCCTTCCTTGTGGTTCCAGCCATCCATTTTCCTACAGTGGCCTTCAGACCAGTAGAAAATCCTATTTCTCTTTGAAATTATACTGATTTTGAATCAGCACAGCAAACCAAGCCTTTTCAGAAAAAAAATATCTTTTTGAGTGGAAACTTGAGGTCTCCGGGAGACAGCAGCACAGACTGTTTGTCACTTCAGCAGGAGCAGCTGCAGCTGTGACTTCTTCCAAACAAGCAATCCAAACATAAATATTCAAAAGCAATTCTCATAAGCAGACCTTATTAAAAAAAGTGGTCCAATCAAACTCCTAGATGCTTAATATTGCTGTCACTCGCTTTGCTTTGTAGGGTTTAACCCACTTTTGCTTCACCTTCCCTAGAGCATGACAGCCACAAACCCAGAAGCCACCCTGGTTATGTCCTTTGAATTAGGATTTGTTTCAAAGCCCAAAGCAGCAAAGACCCATGGGCATACGTCCACATTCCTCAGCCCCAGCAGCAGTCCCGTTCTCAGCAGGATAGTGACTGTGTAGCCACACACCTCTCTCAGTGACCATTTTGCACAATTTTTTTGCAAATTAGGGGATGTTGAAGACACAAAAATGAAGACGCAAATTAGGAGATGCTGAAGAAATAAACATGTAGTACCATAAAGTCTGCTTTGAAATATCACTAGGAAGGAAATTCTGGTCTTTCTCACCCATGTTGATATATCAGAAAATTGCACTGCTAAATCTGTAGAGGCTGTGCACGTGGTCAGGACACCAGATTTTAGTCCCATTCAACACATTACTGCATGATTTTTGTTCCCATTTGTCTCATTTACAATTTACTCTAAAACTTATTATGCATGTCACTAAGGCTGTATTGTCAGACAAGCTCTGCAATGAGCTTTCAGCTGCATCTCCAATGGTAGAACAACAAAGACAAGAAGAAATCTCACATGTTGTAACAAAAACAGGAGAGTTTTAAGTAAGGGGCATCATGGCATGTTCGTCCCTTCAATCTAAACTTCAAAACAGCTTAAAGAGAGACATGAAGACCTGTGCCCCTCTGCACCCCTTGCAGCAGAGCAACGTGGTGCTGCAGTGATGTGTGCTGGAGAGGGAGGACCAGGGAGCAGCATTTGCCATCAGTGTCATTTTCTGAAAGATACGGATGAGCAATTTCGTGCGTTTCAAGGAAAATGTGGAAAGGGGAAAACAGAGCTGCAGAGTGCTTGTGGCAAACGAAGCTCAGCTGGGATAATTTTAAAGGCCTTGGAAGATGATGGTGTGACACAACTGGCACAGGGCCAGCCATGCAGGGCTCAGACAAGTGTATGCACCTGTCCCTTTTATTTCCCTTTTGTCTTCTTTTTTTTTTTTCCTCAGACTTAGTCTTTCCCTACCCACTTTGATCCCTTCCTTTCCCCACTTTTAGTCTATCCCCCATCATCCTGTACCATCATGCACAACCCCCTTGAAAACATCACACAGTAAGTTTTATGCAACACCAAACATATTTCTCCCCAGAAGGAATTCTATACCCATCATCTTGCCCTGAATAACCTTGGAGATACTTTTGAGTCTACTCTTGATAATTTCTGCTCTCTTCACAAAAAAAAAACCAAACCCAAAAACCATCCACAGCAAAACTCAAAATGCCTTAAAGCCTTCCTTCATTCCCCATCGTATTTTTTTTTAATAGGTCAAGGAACACATATGTAAGGAATACACGCTTTCAAGCACCCCCATTACAAGACATACATTATACCTGGGGAAGGCATTTACCACTGAGCTCTGCAATATTGCCTGTAAAGAAGTGGACCATCTTGGGATCTCCATGAGAAGCTGGATGAGTTCACAGCTGCAAGGCAGGATGGAGTCCCCATGTGTCTTCTGAAAGAGTTGTGTCTATGAAGGTACTGTCCCTCACCACTGCAAAATGATGGCAAAGGAGGAGGTTGGCCAAGATTAAGACAAAGGCCCCGTTGAAGGTTTTACTGCTGCACACATCTCCATGTAGGCTATGCACTCTTTTGGTAGTCATAATGGCTGGCTTGGTGAAGACATTTAGTCCATTTCTCAATTTAAAAGTTACCACAACACAATCACTCTTGCATCCAGTGCTTTCCTTCAGCATCTCCTCTCTGCCCCCACTTCTGCTTCTGCTCCAGGCTTTCTATTTCTCTCAACCCTAATCTTAGCCCCAGCCCTAATTCTAACTAACCCTATCTGTATCCCTACCCCTAATACTAACCCTATGGGCTGGCAGAGCTTTAGGCAAGGTTCCTGTACCCTGGCTTCCAGCAGATATTCAGAAACATGGCTGGTCCAACAGGAAAGTACCAATCTGGGGAGAAGCCTAGAGAACATGGGCTCCAGGTGTTTGACATTGCTGGTGCTTGTGTAGGAGTCATATGATGGGAAAGTGAACTGCTGTTTAGAGGTACATGAGTCACAGTGATGGCCTCACCATACTCTTCTCAGTCATGGCAGACAATTTAGCAAGGGGAACAAGCGCAAATCATGGGAACAGTGGAAATTCTTTACCAGGAGGGTAGAGCAGAGCTCTATTAGCTTTCCTAGAGAAGTTGTGGGATCTCCACCCTTGGAGTCTTCCAAGTCTTGGCAAGATAAATCAACCACTGACCAGATCTGACCCTGGAGACAGTCCCTCCTTCAGCGGGGCTTGGACCAGAGACCTGTGGTGCCTCCCAACCAACACTTCTCTGATTCTATATTCCATGTAACCCTATATTAGTGATGGAGTCTGACCCAAGGTCTGACTCAGCAATGATGGATATACTGAACAGTGGCAAACACACCAGTTCTTGTCCTTTGGGGGTTAAAACATGTCCTAAAGAAAAGGGAGTCTTCTACTTGTTGCATGGATATTGAAAAACATGAGGGAGTTGAATTCCCTAGTGATATCTATGAAGACTTTGTAAAGCCCTAACATAAGGACTCCAGCACCTTTTTCTAATGTGAAGGAGTATGAGCGGCTTTCAGGACAGATCCATAGCACTTTTATTCAAACGGACCTCGGATGAGGCAGACTGGTGACCTAACTTGGCATATGCAACAACCTTGCTGCTAAAAACATAACTTACTCCCAGAATATGAAAATGAATATTATCACTTTTTTTTTTTTTTCCTACAGCTTTATTGGCAGTGAGTTTCCACTAAACATGTTTCCCAGAGAGCAGGGAGATCCAAGACTTCAGATGTATGCTGTGCTGTCAAAGCTGAGCTGGTGTTCAGCAGCAAAGCCCCAGCTCTGGCCCTGCTGGGTGCTGAAGTAAAACCTACCATTATTCATATCACCTGTGTCCTGAAAACAGAATGTCTATAAATGTTGCAGACCTACATACAGTCAGGCTTACAATATGTTGCCAACTTTCTCAGGAGAGCAAACTATCTCTCCAGCTACTTCTCCATTTGTTCCTCTACCATTTCTACTTTTCCAGTCCTGCCTTGTTTGAGGGTGGTGGTTTGCGATTCCTTTGAGTACAGTCAGCCAGTAACCATTATTCCCACATCATATTTTTGTCTGGTGCAATGTTTGATGGGCCTGGCCCATCAATTCAGAGGGCTGATGCTACTGACTGGCCAGGACTCTGTCTTGAGCTCACTGTTGGGAATAGAACCCATTCTTGGGAAGTGCCTGTGGAGCTGGTAACCCCTCCTCTTTGTGGAAGGTGTACAGCAAGGGTTGCATACCCTTCCCTGAGAACTAAGGTAGTTTACACCTCTAACATGGAGAGGCTCTACAGACTTGGAGAGCATGGAGGCTGTGTACATGTTCCGAAGGGCCTCACATATCATGTTGAGTTTCTCATCAGAGCTCTGCTCTGGATCTCTCTTCTCCCACACAAAACCCTCCAGCAAAGGATGTTTTCTGAGAGGATTGCCCATGGACACAAGAAGTTTGCCAGGTATGGGATCTCCTGAACGTCATTTGGAAGAGAACCTCCAATGTAATTTTAAGGAGCCAAATATGATCTTGGGAGTGGGGCTTTCAGGACCTCAACAGAGGCTGGTGTTGGAAAAAGAGCCAGGCTCCTTTTAAGATATGATTTTCAGTGGGTAAACAGAAGGCAGTGTTTTCCCTCCCAGCTCGTCAGCACCCTGCATGGAACCATCAGTGTGTTTTTGTGTTGTGTTTCTTGGTTTCCTGGAAAAAGAGCAACTTTGGGAAAAGAAGACTGCCCAGCTCCTGGAGTGCACAAAGCATGAAGCCTGGAGGAAGCTGTCTAGTAAACAGCAAGGGCTTGCTGCAGTTTCCAAGGTAACTCTCCCATCTTCTCACATCCAGGTGAGGCTCAGCCTTTACGAGCACATGGGCAGAATACAAATAGTAGGACTGAGGTGGAAAACGAGATGTACCCTAAGTGCCATGTGTTACTTCATCTTTGCCCATCCAGATCAGCCTGCAAAGCAAAGCCCCAGGAATGAGGTCTTGCCAGCATTCAAAATTGCCACAGGTGATATTCCAGCTGAAGTTCAGATGCTAGACCCCAAGGAGCCCATTAATATACAGCTCATCAGCACGCGGACTGCACGGTGCCATTGAGATCAGCTCTGACCTTCATCACATGCCCACCTCAGAGCGGCACAGGCCCTCAGAGCCAGCCCAACCCTGAGGAACCAGCCACATGTTCGGCTGCTTGAGGCCTCAAGGCATTCCTGGGGTCTTCAAGGGATGTAAAGGAGTCAAGGCCTCCTGAACTTCATCTCCGTGGCAACCATGGAGAAGTTTAGCTGCTGTGAAATGAAAGCTAGGAGCTATTCACACATCAGATCGTATGGGTCAGGTGCTCTTACCTCTGCTGCCTGCTGCAGAAGTCACCAGGTTTTAATTGCCTCTTCAAAATCAGTGCAGATGAGGAAAACAAGAGCGCTGAGGGTGCACTCACGGTCACTTCTTGAATGCAGAGCTTTAATTCTTTGATGTTTATGTCATTGTAAAAGGATTCTACAAAGAGGAAGAAAGTACTTCCTGGAGTAGAGAAATCAAAGCCATTCCTGAAGGCTTCGTGTATTTATATCAGTCATGCTGCATGCAGGCTTCCCGCAGAACTCACAAATGCTCATCCAAGCTGTGCCCTTCTGTAACTGGCAGCCCAGCACCACCTCTTCATTGCCCTCACACATCCCAGGGCTCAGCTGCGTGGGGTGCAGAGGGACACAAGTGCCAGGCTGAGTCTTTAGGCATGAGATATTGTGGGACCATCACCATCTGGGAGGAGGGCACTGCGATGCTATGGGCTGTGCTCCCACCTAAATGCATGGAGAGACATCCTGAGGAGAAAGGGAGGGAGATTTCTGCAGTCCACCGATGGTCTCATGGGACCAGAGGCCCTCCTTTCCAGTTGTTTGCAGTTTTCCTCACATTTTCTGTCCACTGGCAATACCTGATCAACGCAAAAGACTCCACATAATGTGGAGCCTGAGGAGCAGCCCCCCTCCTCTGACACCTCCTGCTCTCCTAGAGAAGAAACACTGCCTGACAGTGGATTTATCATTTCTCAGCTGGCTTTTAGTACACTGAAAAGCCAGGAACCCCATGAATAACTTAATATCAACAGCAAGTATGATTAAATGAGATGCAGGCAGCTGAAGCATCACCTTATTTTAACTGCCGCACACCCTTAAATTAGCAGCTGAGCATTTTTGCTTGCAAAATAACATTTAAAACTCTTTACAGGGAGAAATTCACGGTTTAGCAGCAAAGCTGACATAGTGAAGGTCTGCCAAGTGCTTGGGAGTTTGAAATGCAATAGGCACAACTTTGCAATGACAAAAGAAAGCATTTTTTTTTCCTCAGCCTGTCAAAGGGTACAGTCTTCAGCTCATCCTAGGAATCAGCTGGGATAAAGTGCCTCCAACAGGTAATATTTCTTACGGCGTAGTCATTCCACCCCTGATCCCTGTGTCCTGATTCTCAAAGGAAACACACAAAACATTCTCTCAGTAGGTCTGGGAACCTCAACACCTTTCTGAATAGTAATGTTTTAGAGTAAATTACAATGCTACTGTTTTCACCATGTCCTGTAATCTTTTGGTGCTCTACTCCATGCCACTATTGTTCTGCAAATTGCCTATCTCTCTTTTCTCCATAGAAAATAATCTCTATCTTCTTACATTCCATTAGTGCTGTCAGATGTCTAACTCAGGCATTTGTCTTATTATATCCCCACACACAGCTAGGTTTGAAATTCTGTGTTTCTTTCTTGAGGAGCAACTGTGCCCTAAACCTTACCTGCTTCCTCCAGCTGTATGAGCTGACTTCTTATAAGCTTTTACACCTACCTAAAATCTGTGTCTTTAGACCTTTGGCTCCAAGAATACTGCCACTCTGAAATGCTGCATACACTGGGAAGAAGAGGGTAAGAAGCAGTTGTGTTTCATACCTCCTGGGGCACCTGCACAAATATCTTTACTTTGTGGCTTGACAGGAGGAGACATAAAACTATTGTCCTGGAAGCTGGGCATCTTCGCTGGGAGCTTTTGAAGGGAATTATTCAGTGTTTCCAAAACGCTTCTACTACAGCAGTGGCTGCTGCAGAAATCCCATGAAAAACTTCCATTGCTGAGGGAAGAAAGTGTGCAGTGCAAACTCCAGGACTCCCCACAGTAGTAACAGCCCTCTGGGAAAAGCTGACCAAACAAGGTTGCACTGTTTAATAAATAGATAGTCCATCAAGAGTCCAGCTGAGGCTCTTCTCACAATTGGAGATCTTTTAGCATCTGTTCCTTGGGTTGCCTCTCTAAGCTTCTAGTGCAGACTGGATTTACACTGCTGGTTCTCTCTCACAGGATGCCTACCAGCATCTCTTTCCTTCACTGGACCTCTAGTTCCCATATATTTGTGACAAAATAGTATCTTTGAGACTTTCATCCCATCCTCAAATTGGGTTGAAACTGGCAGACAATTTCAAAAGCTGGGGGGGGGGCCATCCACATCTTCATCCCCAACAACAGACGACTGGAGCCGGATGAGTCTGGACCCAGAGCCCCACACAGACTGGCTTATTGAACCTGACAGCTCTCCTTGTGTACAGACAGATGACTCACTCAAGCAGAGGTTGTGGGGTCTGCCCTCGTTGTGAAACCTCTTTCTCCACAGCAAATATGATCTGCTCAAACACTCATGTTGCTATTTTGGAGTCACTGTTTACAAGCACAGACTAACAACAGTGAAACAACAGGAATCTGCCACCAGGCAGCACCCTCCCTGTGCTCTCAAAAGCAGCCAGCAGAAGTTACACTTCTAGAGAGGGTCAGAATGGGCAATTGCAGTAAATACATTAAAAAGCGTTATTAGAGATTTCACGTTTCCTAAGATGAAGGTGAATAACTGGCACTGTCTCTAATGGGCTAGAGGAGTAGTTATTAGGGCTGAGGCTTACATGAGGAATCTTTGTCAGTTGACAGTGATTTCTTAGACTGAGCAAGTATCCCAGTGTTTTCAAAACACCAGGAAATATTCTAGGAAAGAGCTGCACGATTTTGGTTGTTCAGCTGAAGCACCTCTGAACAGCTGTCAGAAATAATTTGCGCTGTCTCCCAGCAGAGGCAATGGATGGTTTAATATCCAGGCCTGTTGTTATACCCAGACATGTCAGACAAGCTCACATCGGGACCAAAGGAAACTGCCACACGTTTGTCTTACATTCAGATCTCTCCTTGTGAATTCGTCTGCTACTTCAACAGTCACTTCAACATCCCTCACCAAAACTGTAATTGTGGCTCAATCAATGTTTCACTGGAGTGAAATGTCTTGATCCAAAAGCACTCAAACTGGAGATCATGCCAAACACACAAGTAATCGAGATAGGAGTGCACTTAGCACAACTTGCCTTCATTATCAAGAGCTGAGTTTTATTGAGCAGTCATTCTGAGGATTTCATAGCGCCCTGATTTCTAGTAAAACAGTGAGATCCCCTTTGTAATTTGCCTCAAAACCCTGATGGGGGGACTTCAAGGTAAAATCCATGATGGGGGATTTCAAGGTAAAAGGGACTCCCTGTGTCTGGGTTTTCTTCAGCAGCAGCGCTGTGAAATCAGAATAAAAGGCAAAGAAGGCAAGTCCTGTAAACTAATCTCAGTTCTGCCACTCCATGCAATGAGAAAGTCCTCAAATTTTCTGTTTTAACTAACATTGAAAATGCAACATACAGATGTTAATGTAGTGCTAATATTTACAATTTCATGACTGTGAGCCATCACATGACTGCAGACTGACGAGAGGCAGGGTAGGTGGGTGCCATTTACATGCTCTGCCTCACAGTATACACTTGTTTGAGAACTGTGGGCCTACAACAACCTCTGGGTGGCTGGAGAAGAGACCAGATCTGCAGCAATCCCTAGGTCACAGAAACAACAAAGATTTGTGCATATAACCACCACCATCTTTGGGGCGTCAGTCACATCCTGTAATACCTATTTTATCAACATTTTTGTCTATAATGCCCGTCCACTGGTAGAGGTCAGCTCTCTAGCCTCAATTTTGAGTGTGCTGGGTGATTTTCAGCCAGCCTTGAGCAAGAGAGTAGGTGTCTTGAAGTTACTAGATTTCCACTGGATTTCAAGAAAGCAAGCTCAGAAAAAGAAAGAGGACATGGCAAAGGGCTACAGAGGACTCATTTCTCAGATGGGAAAAAAGTGAAAGGAAGAACTCAAGGTCAGTCAAGCAGGAGAGAAAAAAGGATAAGAAATCAGGCCTCATTACTTATAGCGGTGCCAGAACGATGCCCTCTTTCACACTCCAGAAGATCTCCCCATGAACAGAGCGAGTTCAGGTGATGTAGCTGTCATGCTGCTAGGGAGATGTTATTTCCAAGCACGTGTCGGCAAGTGAGGATAAAGCCTAAGGGTGGTTTTTAGTCATTGCTGTCCAGACTCTCGATCTGAAGCGTTCAAATATTCAGCAGTGGCCAAGGGACCCTGGATATGTTGTTGATGCACAGCAGGGTGGAGCAGAGCAGAGCAGGGTGAGAGACATCAGTGAAAATCTCCGCTGGGGCCAGCTCTGCTCTTTGGCATTTATTTGCCAGACGGTTGAGTCAGAGTCTGCAAGGATAGCAAATCTTTAGCAGTAAATTAGTGGGCTAACAAGCATTAGGGGCAGAGATTTTAAAGGCAGGAGACATGCTGTGGCTTATATCAAGGTGTTCCTGAAAGGATTTTGTTTCATTTATACTTTAAGAAGTAACTAGGTAATGCGCCGTGCAGGCATGAACCTGATCCAAGGGGCAAAGCAAGGCAGGCAGAGAGGGAATAGTCTTTCTCAAACAACAGAGCAGAAAAGCAAGACACAGCTAATTTGCTGAGGGGCTCTGATCCCCAGGCTGAGGAAGGAGAGGTTAGGGAAATGCTCTGATAATGTTGCATGCGATTGAAGTATCATCGGTACTGAGTGAGAGATGGGAATTTCAAGAAGATGTGTGTATAAGAATAGGAATGTAAATGTAAAGCCTCACAAACAGCTGTAGCAACAGTAAGATTATCCAAGTGAGGAGGACGATGCATGTTACAAAAAGAGGGCAATTAAGGAATGTGATAAAATGAGGGCCAGAAGTTTGAACTCATGAAGTGCTGCTAGCCTTAGGACAGGGAGAAGCATCAGGGTGAAGTTTGTTAAGCTATTGAAAAGCACTGGAAGCTCTGAAGAGAAATTTTGCTGCAGTCAGAAATTCACTTTTTTCTCCCCCCTCCTTCTGGTAACTTTGTTTCCACTTCTCTAAGAAAGAAGTTAACATTCAAATTTATGAGATAAAGCTTCAGTGACCCACCTTCAAGCATACAAAATGTGAAGAGTGCAGCTGGCTCCTCAGAAATGACAAATGTGTAGAGAATTATAGAACAATGAATGTTGGAAAAGACCACTAAGATCATCTAGTCCAACCGTCAGCTCATCCCCACCATGCCTACTGGCCATATCTCCGAGTGCCACATCTACACAGTTCCTGAACTCCTCCGGGGGCAGTGACACCACCACCTCCCTGGGCAGCCTGTGCAGTGCTTCAATGGTCTTTATGAGGAGAAATTTTTCATAATATCCCATTTTAATCTCCCCTTGTGCAACTTGAATCCATTACCTCTCATTCCATCATTAGTTGCCTGGGAGAAGAGGCCCACCCCTACCTCACTACGACCTCCTTTCAAGGTAGTTGTAGGGAGTGTTAAGGTCTCCCCTGAGCCCTGAAACAGGCCAAGAGTTTCTGCAGGGAGCTGGGAGTATCCTGCAAGGTGCAAGTGCCCATTTGAAGGCTGCTGATTCCAAACGCTCGGCGTCTGGTAAAAATTGTTCTAGGTGATAAGGCTGAGATCTTTGGCAAGAAGAAGACTATAGGAGGAAATAGCCTCTGATGATAAATAATCCCATGATCACCATATTTATTTCCCCTGGCCGCACATGCCATGTGATAGTAGATAAAAGGATGCAATGTGAGGGTTACCTGCAGTCCCTGCTCCATTCATAGCCCTTTGGCACCTATGTTCTCACTGGATCACCCTGTCATTGCTGTTTGTTTTTGTTGTTTTCTTCTGTTACCCTTCAGCTTATTTCCATTGAGCTCACTGAAACACCATTTCTGCTCTCCTTTCATCTTCAACTCATAATAAACTGGGAGGCATAATTTCAGAGTTTATGTAAGCTCATCCATCAATAAAATCCAGTAAAATGCAATCTGATTGTAGGTCTGTAGCCCTTTTTATTGGTTCCAGTTTAATCATTTCACTTTAGCAGGAAAGCCCTTCTTTGTGGTCGAGAGTGTATTTTGCGGCCAGTAATAGCATTGCTAGATCACAGAATGAGGAGATCAGCCACTTTCAAATAATTGTACTTACTAGATCATTAACACTGGTGCAGAAAAGCACCAACAATTGGCACTTCAGAGGCAAATTAGGCAGACACTACTGATACGTCCAGTGAATTATCAGCTCAGTGAGAGCTGCTGGACAAGCTGCCATGGTCAAGCTACCACCAGGCTCAAGGGTGGGACAGAAGCATGAGCATATTGGTGGTTGTTTTCCACGAATGCATGTGGTATTGCAGGATACTGGAGCAATCAGTTGAGAAGCACCCACAAAGTTAATGTCTTTATTGCAGTCACATATCTGCAATTCTAAAATGGCTCTGCCTGTGCCGTCAGCTGTGGGGCAGCTGCAATAGGTTGTCAGCCTGGTTTTCTTCAGGAGCCTAGATTTGTTTTTCTAAGCATTAATGCTGTTTTGGCTCAGCTTAGTCACACAGCCTTGTCCTAGGTTTACTGCAAAGCTCCCTCTGCAAAACAACGGTCCCTCCTGGGATAATTCATATATCAATAAAAAACCTTGGCCACTGTGCCTTGTCTAGACCTACATAATTACTGCAGTATGACTGGTGTGTAATGAAAATTGTTTAATTATCATGTGAGGGAAATAAATCCATTGAAAACACTTTTTTTTTTTTTTTTTTTTTTGTAGCTGAACAGAAAATGCCTTGCTCTTCACCATGTCTTCAGTGGAAAGTTCAGGAGATGAGCATCTGGTGGGTACTGCTGACTTTTTGTGCTGCATCATGAGAGAAAACTCAAGGATGAGACAAAAGGTAAAGGGGCTGAGGGCTGGAGAACAGTTCTGCAACATCTACTCACCTACAAGGAGAAGGCACTGTAGAAAGCAAAAAGCTGCACAGAGCCAACACTACCTTTATACTGGGTTAATAATTCACATCCTTAAAACCACTTCTTGAGATATGCTAGTGAAAAAAGCTAGCTAACACATTTTATGCCAAAGATAGGCAAAGCAGACCTTGACTTTGAGAGATAATGTCAATTTTACTATCACTTTTTATGAAATGATTTTAAATTAGGTTCAGACAAATACCTCTGAAACTCCCCATCAAGTGTTTC
>NC_034409.1:165457337-165566057 GCF_002078875.1 Numida meleagris
TTCTTTTCTTTTCTTTTCTTTTCTTTTCTTTTCTTTTCTTTTCTTTTCTTTTCTTTTCTTTTCTTTTCTTTTCTTTTCTTTTCCTTTCTTTTCTTGTCTTTTCTTTTTCTTTTTTTTTTTTGCAGCTGCATCTTTTAATTTTTCTTGTTTTTCCATCCTTGCTATGGTGAAATTATAAACAGAAGAGAGGCCAAGCTGCCTACAGTCAAACTCAATGTACATTATTAATGTGATGAAAGACATAGAATGGATGAAAATAAGCACGGCTGCACTTCCTCCTCCCCAGCTTGAAAATTAGGTGTTCTCAACTGCATAGCATAAAAGATGTGCATGCTTATAAACACATAGAAAGAACTAAATGAAAAGGATTGGGAATGAAGATTGCCTTCTGTTCTGACTGGGTGTGTGAGTCATGCTGCCAGACAGCAGTGGGATGTTTAAGGTTTTACAGTGCCGGGTATCGTACTGAAATGGGATCTCCACTATGAGCTTGATGCCTTCTCACTCTCCAGCACTGAACAGCTTGAGGTGAACAAGCCTGTTATTAATGCATTGCTCTAAGGCAGTCTGAAAACACAACGGCCGCAACATGTGTTTTGGCAGCCCTAGAAGGGGTGCACTGAGAATCCTCCACTGCCAGAGGAAATGGCTAAGCAGTTTGTTGGCCCGTGCTCTGTTTGGGGAATTGGCTACACAGACTCTTTTTTCTCATTCCAACATACACAGTCACACTCTGTGTGGACTTTTTTTTTTTTTGTCTCTCCACAGATTATTTCCTTTCTTTTTCCACTTTACATAGATTATCTACAGTGCTGGTGAGAGAATTATGCATTACAGCTAACAACGGCAAAGGGGCTGCCCTGGCAGCCCAAGCATTACATTCAAGTTTTGATTCTTGCACACTGGAGAAGAAGCCACAGGTTCTATGCTGATTGCAGAATCAGGTGTTCAGAAGGTAGCAGAGACCCTTGCTGGTCAGTGGAGCTCTGTTAACACAGTATGCTACCTGTGCCCGAGCAGCATGGAAGCTCTGTAGCAATCTACATCTGTCAGCTTTCCTCTTCCAAAATGTGTGCCCTGCTCACTTTAATTAGTCAAAGAGGATGTTGGTGGAATAATTTCCTTCTCATCTACGTGCTCCCGAGTGAAAGCCAGCTTCTGCCAGGAGCTTCCCTTTGGTGCCTGACAGCAGAGTCCAGTCCTAGCTCTAAACCCAAGTATGTTCCCACCCTGTGGACAGGCACAGCTCCAGCTGAGTCTGGGTACACCCAGATAAAGGCACCACACAGTTTCTGCAATGCATGGTAACTCTGGAAGACAGATTGGGGGTCTGGAATTAGGCTCTGGGGCATCACCATCTCCTGGTGAAATGGCTTCTAGAACGCTGGAGCCAAGAAAAAAGGAAATATCCCAAACACACCAGGAATCACTTGTGGCTGGCAAAGGCTTCCATCAGACACCAAGTATGACTCAGAGAGGTGGTGGTGGTCATATAACATCTTCAGATTTAGCAGGCAGAAATGGAGTAAGAGTGCTTCAGCCAATCCTGAGAATACCCTCCATAAGCAGCAATATTACCAAAACAGGGCCTTCCAGCTGTGTGACTCTGAGAAAACCCTTTCATCTCAGATACCCAAGCCTCTGGGCTGTGAGATGGCCAGGACATGTCTGCTCACGGGAAGGTGGCCAGCAGAACAGTGAAATGGAGCCAAAGCGGTGTGAGGCTCCATTTTTCTATCTTGCAAAAAGGAGAATCTTCTGCTCTGTTGTCATGCATCTGCAGTACAGAAATTATGTTATTCTTGTTGTAATTCCATGCACACACTCTGCCTTGCTTATAAACTGAAATACAAGTTGAGATCCGCCTGCTTAATATAATTCAGTGCTTGCACTTTTGTGTCATTATAGCTGATTCATTTGATCAGGTGTATGAAAACTGTTTGTCATCTGCTACTTTACCTGACATAGAAGCTTGGGGGATATCTGCATAAAAAGCAATATAGATCTCTATGTTGTTTATCTCATAACACACGGATTACCATGTGATTTATTTTATCTTCGTACACAGCCTGCCTTACTCCCCCAGAGACTTCTCTGAACCAGGAAAAATACAAAAAAAATGTAGTGCTCATTGATACCTCCCATTTTTCTAAAATGTCATCATCCCATAACTTCTTCATGCCAGCCTGGAGGAGGCTGAGCCCATGCAGACCCCCCATAGCCACCACACCACACCCTCACTGGCTGCATTTCTGCCAGTGCTGGCTGAGAACATGATCTATCCCTGCTTCTCTGCAGGCTTATTCTTTCCACCAGAGCTTATCTATAGATGGATGCTGGCCTGAAAGCAAACTCTTTGGAAAAAAAATGTTGTTTATGAGAGTCTGCTTCCAAAGCTGAGAGAGAGATTGCTTCCTTCCAGCAGAAATCAACAAAAAATTGTGCTCAGCGCCGTCCCTGGGGAGCACCTATGGAGAGGACAAGATATGCCCACGTCTGTGGAGTTGAAAGGCATTCCCAGGGCACAGTTTGGGGCTGCTCTTCATTAAAACAGGTTTTCCTCACAGGAGATACAGCTTAGTAGCAAGAGGACTCTAGTATCCTCAATTTGCCATTTGGTCTTTTTTCTGTAGAGACCTCACTCAGTTCCTGAGAAATATTTTCTTTTAAATTCATCTGATAGTGTGCATTTCTGACTGCCAGGTCCTGGGTGCACATCCGCCCTCATCTTCTCTGGGCTTTGAGAAAAGCATGTAAGTTTCTGATGGTAATGGGCAGCATCAGGCTTTCTGTGCCTCTGGTCTTCTGCTGCTGCAGTTTTCAATCAGCACTGTCAAACTTCAGCATTATTCCTTTCCTAAAACTGATAAAAAGAAACCATGTGCAGCTGATGATAACACGGTAGTAGGCCGTCTGCTCTAGCATGAACACCCAGAGCAGGGTGCCCAGGGCCACATCCAGGTGGCTCTGGGAGATCCCCAAGGAGGAAACCCCACAGCTTCTGGGCAGCCTGTGCCAGTGCTCCATCACTGCACAGCACAGCAGTGCTCCTGGTGTTCAGAGGGAACCTCCTGTGCTCCAGTTTGTGCCCATGGCCTCTGATCCTGGCATTGGGCACCACTGACTGAGCCTGGCTCCAACCTCTTGGCACCCTCCCTTCAGGTATTTGTGAACACTGGTGAGATCTGCCCGAGCCTCCTCTTCTCCAGCTGAGCAGCCCCAGCTCTGAGTCTCCCTTCACAGGAGAGGTTCTCCACTATGTCCAAGTCTCTCTTGAACCGGGAGGCACAGAACATGACCCAGCACTCCAGGTGCAACCTCACCAGTAATGAACAGAGGGGAAGGATCACCTCCCTTGACCTGCTGCTGCTACTTTGCCTAATGCAGCCCAGTCTGAATGTTGCTATCTATTTTCTCAGACACAACACCTGTTTCCATGCAAACAAGAAGAAAATTGGTGACTAATGCACAGCTCCACTCCTCGGCAGCTGGCCCCCAGATCCTCCTCCATGGTAAGAAATGTCTCGGTGGCAACATAAGGTTCAGATTTTAAATGAGGAATTAATGAAAGTTCGCCTTTCCTTCTTGTTGTCCCTTTAAATTTAGTTTCCATGGAAACGGGTCTGGAGAGGCTGCCTGGAGGGAGCAACCAAGACGAAATCCTGGCCTTGCTGCTTTCTGTGCTGGTTTACCAGCTGAGCCACTGCAACTGCCAGGCTCTCCGAGATGCGTTTGCTATTTTTTTTTTTTGGTGCTGGAATAAGACCGAAGATTCCCCATGGAGAAACTTCTGCAGCAAGTCATAAGCCCATTCCTCACACTGCCTTCACATGCCCCTGTGCCACTTGTAAACCATACTCCTCTCACTTAATTGATGGTCCTAGGGTGGGGACGAGACACACATGAAACTACCACCCATGACACTGTGATGTTGATGTCACTCGTGCCAGAAAAATTCACTCCACTTCTCTGTTTTTTTTTTTGTTTTTTTTTTCCAGAGAGGTGGGAGGTGTGATCGGAGCATGCAAACAGAGCTGAAAGGCGAGGAGTTAACTACGTCGCTAATTCGCTGTTTGTCCAAGGGGAAAACAGTGTCAGAGAGCACCTCACTCATGCCAGACCCATCCCCGGGTATTTTACAGCAGGGCAAGGAGTGGGACATACACTGACGAGTAGCCCGAGAGGATTTGGCTGCAGCTGTGGGCAGCGTTTCACAGAGTTATGCCAGCAGAAAGTGAGGTTATGGGCTACACCTCCACCTTCATGGATACTCAGCCAGGACTCTGGGTCTACATTAGAGGGATTTCTCTGTGTCATTCTCAAAGAGACTCGGGGAACAAACTGTCCTACGTACTGCACAGAGAAGCAGTGAAACAGGACCCAAAAGCAAACTGGAAAGTGATGCTATGGGTCAGTGTGGATGCACCCTTTATCCAGGAGGGTATTTTAAGTCCAGTACCCCTTCTCAAAGTAGAATTAACTGCACAAAAGCCAGAAATTGTTAGTGTTTGAGACTCCATCCCCTACATCCCCTATTTGGGCAACCTTCTTACTTGAAATTAGAGCCTTTTTTCAGAAAGCGAAACACAATTACTCACTTTTTATCCATGGGGGACACATAGAACAAATCTTACTCTTCCCTTGTACATTCATACATGTGAAGGATATTAACATATTCCTCATCCCCCTCTCCCCCACTACCCTTAGGCTGTGATGTCCAACAATTCAGTTTCACAAACAGCTGGAGCCTCTGTCCCACGCTTCCCACCCTGCCCTGTCTCTTCTGCTCCCTTCATGTTGCCTGGGCTGCAAATCCTGCTGCTGAGAGCTTGTGTGTATAGCAGCACATATATATCTGATATTGATCTACTGATAACAGATAGAAGGAAATGGAGCCAGCGTTATGCAATTTTTTCTTTAATGACACATCTCAGCCACTTCACTTTCCCTCTGGCTTCTTCATGCAACTCATCCCATTGTTTCTTCCAGCTTTTCCTCTAGAAATTTCGTAAAAAGCGTATAGATCGGCAACACCCACGTTCACCCCACAACTACCGGTGTAAGACAACGCACCCTGGCTGCCATTTTGTGTGGCCAACAAGGCTCCGGGGCGGGGCCTCGAACCCGCGGCTCCTCCGCCCTTCGCGGGCGGAGTAGCTTGTCCTCCGCCGGCCACCGTCTGCCGGTGGTACGCTGCTGTGCGGGTCCGGGCGGGTACAGCGGGAGCAGGAGGAGCCGTCCTGCGTGTGGGGCCAACTCGGCCCGACTGCTGCGCCGCCATGAGCGAGAAGGGCGAGCTGGACCTCACTGGGGCCAAGCAAAACACGGGCATGTGGCTGGTGAAGGTGAGTGGCTGCCGGGCCCTTGCTCCACTGAGCCGGGCCGCGTTCGGCGCCGTGGGCCCGGCAGGGCTTTGTGGGGCCGCGTCCTGGGGTGCCGCCGGTAAGTGCGGCGGGACGAGGGGAGTGGGGACACTTACGTACTCCCCAAACTCGGGAACTTTGTGGTCTTCCGGGTTCATCTCACGGTTATAAGAGCAGCGAGCAGGGATAACGCCCGTGACACTCACCTCTGCGCTGAAGGTACGGGGGTAACGTGGAGGTGCACAGAGATTGTGGAATCAGAGAATGGCGGGGGTTGGAAGGGACATTAAAGCCCACCCAGCTCCAGTCCCCTGCTGTGGGCAGTGCCACCCACCAGCTCAGGCTGCCCAGACCCCATCCAGCCTGGCCTTGAGCGCCTCCAGGGATGGGGAGAATGCCACTCTCCTCCTCTTTGTCTTTTGGGGACAGAAGGAACAGGCCTGGTACATTAGTGCAAAAGAACATGTGAGGACAGGATAGTTCCCAAACACTGTTTCTGGCTGGTGAAAGGTGTAGCACATACTTGAGCCACCCCAGCACCTCGCTGAGACTCTTGAAGAGCGGTGAGGAATGTCAGAATTTCTGCATGGCAGAGTGAGTCTGCTGGTGGTATGTGGCTGCATCCGGCTTTCTCTTGCATACCGACATCTGAGTGCTTGCTTTCATGAAACTTTACTGGAAAATGCTTGATGTTCTAATCATCAAATCACAGAACCATTAAGTTTACAGAAGCTCTCTGAGATCACCTAGTCCAACTGTCAGCCCATCCCCACCGTGCCCACTAACCACGTCCCTCGGTGCCACATCTACACATTCCTTGAACACGTACAGGGACACCTCCTCCACCACCTCCCTGGGCAGCCTGTGCCAGTGCCTCACTGCTTTTTCTGAGAAGAAATTTTCCTGATATCCATTCTGAACCTCCTGTAAGAGCAACTTAGGGCCATCACCTCTCATGGAATCACTATTACCTGGGAGAAGAGGCAGACCCCCACCTTGCCACAACCTCCTTTCAGGAAATTGTAGGCACTGTAATAGCTTATCCAGGGCATTAGAAATCGAAGGTGATGACAGAAAGCTGCAGAAGAATATGATGATACTGAAAGACAGGAAGATGAAATGACAAATGAAAATCAGAGATGAGAAATGTAAGCTGACATGCTATGCTAATCATTTTTATACAATGGTTGGATCTCTCCAGTGTGTTGCCCTTGAGTCAGAAGACAGTGATTTTACAGTAGGTGTGGATAGGTCTGTGAAAATGCCACGTCAGTGAGAGGCAAACAAGCAGATTCAATTTTGGGCATGATTACAAAAGGCATAGGGAAGAAAAGATGAAATATCATGCCACTGTATTGCCTGTACCTGAATGCTGGTTGTAGTCCTGGCCTTGTAATTCCTGTGCTGAGAATGACATAGCAGGCCTAGAAACAGGTCAGAGAAGAGCTTGAGGAGTTACCAGGGGAATGAGGAACGATGCCTGTGGGGAGAACTCCTCAGCATGCTGTTACCATTCAGGCTGGGAAGGTGATTGATTTGTCAGTCTTACAGATGTCTGTAGAGTAATAAGTAGCATTGCAAGTGACTAGGGAAAAAAGTGAACAGGAGAAGGTGAACAGGTCAGAGTCAGCTCTAACACAATAATGAGGGGTGTGACAAATTAATTCATCTGGTCGGCATTCACAGCAGACAAAGTAGGTATTGCTTTACACAGTGTGTGTTTAAGTTCTGGAACTTTTTGAAGTAGTAAGACATGACTATCAAACCTTTGCAGAAACTCAAAAATCCCTTAGACAGATGGGTGCAAGAATACTGTATTGAGGTATTAGAAATGAAGATGCTCTCAAGTCCACTGAGTAAAAAATCACAGAAATTAGAAGAGCATGCTGTGGAAATAGCTGTTCTTCTGATGTTTTTCCTGGGTAATTAACTCAGTCTCCCTTTTGTCTGATGCAGTTTGGTGGTTCTTGAAGAAAGACAGGAATGTTCAGGCACATCAGTGCTGCCTGCTTTAATGAGAAAACTGGACTAAAAGAACACCTGAGTATGGTTCTGTGAAGTACATGTTCATGCACATGGTCTAAATTAATAATTTGGTTGTCATCTTGAATAATATAAAAAAATTACAAAATTGCTAACATTGGTAAACCATAGCAAATTGTGTGCAGGATTTTACTCATTAAAATCCTTTGAACTTGAATTTGGGGACAACTGGACTTGTTACCATGTTCTTTTAACATGCAGTAAGTTGTGACTGTGTGGCACCAGTACTTTTCTCTTCACTAAGTGTGTTAACAAGGCTTGTTTTCAGCAAGAGAGCGATCTGTTTTACTGGAGGGAAAAAGATATTTAATTCCCATTTAGCATGTGTTACACTAGCACAGAAGGTATTCCAGAGAGACTACTTAACAGGCAATAAAAAGTGTAGTGATGAGTAGGTTAGAAACACAAGCAGTGTGTGGAGGTACAAGAAACAAAGTGAGTTGCTTTAGTACAAAACCAGAAAGTAACTCAGTAACTTTTTTGTATTTTTAGTGAAAGCTACAAAGGGGAATTATTGTATAGGGTAAAGCCCATTTAGTATTAACCATTAGAGTTCTTATTTTCTTTATTTGTGTTTTTGTTGTTTTGTTTTTGATTTGCTGCATTGGTTTATATTTAAAACGATCATTTTGAACGTGCAAAAGATGAAAGTACATCAAAGAAAACAGAAGCATAGAACCTGAGCTCGGTTTTACTTGATTTCTGATGTATGTACAGTATACGGATTGCTAGGTATATAAAGAGCTAAGTACACACAGAGGAAATGATCAGTGGTTTATTAGAGGTGGGGGATACCTGTGTGCTTTGCTCTAAGGGTAGCTGAGAGATGCATGGAGCAGGGCCCTTGTGCAGGAGCCCCAGTGTCCTTGTGATGTGAACAGCAAGAAGAAAACAGCAGTCTTAAGAGGTCTTGAAATGATGTTTCTTAGTACCTCTGATTTCTTCTCCTTATTCACTTGTATGCTTTATGGAGAAATGAGTATTTGTACCTATGAGCCCCATAATAAAGGCCACTTGTCTCAAGAACTGTAGGCAGTCTTTCAGAAGGGCAGTTTTTTTGTCCACAAGTCGGTCTTTCTGTGAGAGTGCATTTCTTCAAAATCCTGTTCAGGATTCTTTGAAGATTCTTTTTGTTCTGGGCAAGCGGCTGGCTCTTGTTTTCTGCACACTATTTTGAGATTTTGTACATTGTTCTTACAATATTTTCTGTATGTTAAAGATTCTGAAAATGGACCAGTCTCTGTAAGTTCAACTTTTAGCATGATAAGATTATAAGAAACTGTCCAGTTAAGCTTTCTCTATGTAAGTAAGACATTATTTGTGGTTTTTTTTTGATTGCTTATGCCATTAGCATGGAGCTAGAGATTTTAGCTTGTGGTTTTGAGAGTACCATCTCATTTTAACTGAAGTAACCACATACAGATAGAAGTAATCCTTTCATCACAGTTCTTCATTACCCTTTTTCCTCTTTCTCTCAAAGTAGCCATTGATTCAGATAGGCTGGCAGAAAGATGATTAATTGCATCCTTTGAGACTATTTCCCACGCAACTGAAAGGGGTATGATTGATCTGCAGCTTCCCAGTCTGAATAAATTCCCTGTCTGATCATATTATATAGCAAGTCAGTGATTTTAATGGCATTGGAGTCCTTCAGTCCTTTTCCACTTATACTGAATGTGTGTCTACTCATTACCTGGCAGTATAAATTAGATACAGACGAGGTGTGAGCACATCACAATATTTCCATTAAGTCAGCCAGAGCACATGTCAAAGCATTTATCGTGTTGTTAGAAAGAAAATGAGATCTGATTGGGCGTGAAATCTGTTGTAGAAAGTTATACCACTTCAAAAACTGAAAAAAATATATCTCAATAGATTGTGTCTATTTATTGCTTTGTCACATGCTTGTGACGTCTTTGACCCGGGGCTAGCAGCTTACAGCACCTGGACCGATGCTGAGTTTGGCTGAGAAGTTGGAGGACATCATCATCTATCTATTCTGCAGCTGTCAAGGTGTTGTGAAGCTAAAGGAAAGTGCTAAGCGCCAATACAAAGCTATTTTCTGTGTTTGTTTTGTTAAGGAAGAACAGCTAAATGGAAGGTTATTATTCAATTAATTTGAGCTTTAGAATTTTGCAGGTTACTGTTTGTCAGAATAGACAAACTGGAATAGAATCACAGAGTCATGGAATGGTTTGGGTTGGAGGGGACATTTGAGATCATTTAGTTCCATCCCCTCTGCTATAGGCAGGGACACCTCCCACTAGACCAGTTGCTCAAGGCCCCATCCAGCCTGGCCTTGAATGCTTCCAGGGAGGAGGAGAGGTTCCACAACCTCTCCTGGGCAACCTGTTCCAGTGTCTCATCACCCTCACAGTAAAGAATTTCTTCCTAATAGCTAGTCTACATCTACCCTCTTCTAGTTTAAAGCCATTTTCAATTGTCCTTTCACTACATGCCCTTATAAAAAGTCTCTCCCCATCTTTCCTGTAGGCCCCCTTCAGGTACTGGAAGGCTGCTATAAGGTCCCCCCAGAGCCTTCTCTTCTCCAGGCTGAAAAGCCCCAGCTTTCTCATTCTGTCCTCGTAGAGGGAGTGCTCCAGCCCCCTGATCACCTTCATGGCCCTCCTCTGGACCTGCTCCAACAGCTCCATGTCCTTCTTGTGCTGGGGGCCCCAGAACTGGATGCAGTGCTCCAGGTGGGGTCTCATGAGAGCAGAGTAGAGGGGCAGAATGGCCTCCCTCGCTCTGCTGGTTGTGTTTCTCTTGATGCAGCCCAGGATACTGTTGGCCTTCTGGGCTGCAAGCACACATTGCTGGCTTATGTTGAATCTTTCATCAGTCAGCACTCCCAAATCCTTCTCTAGTCCAGCTTCCTCAGCTCTGGAGTAAAACTTGGGTTGCTTTTATTCTCTGCAGGACAAAATCAGAGTGCCAGTTTGCTGCTTGAAACAAAATCCCACAAACAGAATGTGGTGTGTTTCTCTTTCTCAGTAGCTGCATCTCACAATGTTTCCCTGCATGGGCACGGATATTTTCAGTAGCTGTGGACTGTGTCAGCTGGAATTAACTTTACTATGCCAGTAATGTGAACTAAGCCATTCCTGCAAAAATAATGTAGATTTGTCCAGATGTGTCATGAATATGTAAAGAAGAAAGGTATAGAATTCCTGTATCGAAATACTTTTTTAGCATGCAGTGTTGGTGCAGTACAATGATTTTTCCTGTAACAGTTCACCGAGACTGCTTCAGGTTTTTGAGATAATGTTCTTGCAGTGACTGCTACATCTGTATTAGGGAGGAAGGGTTTGTGGGAAGTAGGAACTTCAGTTAAACTGCTTTCAGCTATTTCCTTTTGAAATAAATTTATAATTCCCGTATCACTTGAACTATCTTACAGAGAGCTTAAAATTGTCAGGTATGAGATTGTCCTCGTTGTCACAGGTCTGTGTTCCATCTCTTGACGTGGTACTTAGATATCTAATAGCTTGTGTGTAGGGGGTAAATTGCTCCACCTCACATTTATTGTGTTGATGTGTCATGTTCAGTCTGTATTAAAAGCCATCATTGGAAAGGCAATCATAATTGCTGAATGGTGGGGCAAAAGCCTACACAATCTGGAAAACACTGCACTGTGCTAATAACAGTTCAGCTGACTTGTGGCAAGGAAGGGTAGGCGTGGGCTGGGGGGCTAGTGCTGTTCTCATTGCCCTGGGGCTGAACTCTCAGGTGCTGCTCTCTGGGACAAGGCTGTGGCCCTTTCTGAAGTCCTCTGGAAATGCGCCCTCCTACCGCCGCTCTGTTTTAGAGCCGTTTGCCAGCTAAACAGAGGTAGCACAGGCTATTGACACAAGCACTTAACATTTTGATTTCGTAGAAAAAATGTGACTCATCTTCTTTAAGCTTGCCTGGTCTTTAAGAAGAAGCTGGGTAACCCTGCTGAGCGCTGGACACATTCTCCTGGCCTTGTTATCTCCAGAAAAATGAAGTGCTGTCGCAGATGCACCTGGCCTCCAGGATGTGTTTGGAAATGTGAAGTGTGTGTGTGTGTGTGTGGCACGGCAGCTGCAGCCAGGCACAAGGCTGGCTATGGAAGTGCAGGGTGTTGGAGCCAGGGTTACCTGGTAGCAGTAAGCTGGTCTGTAAGCCAGAGAGTAGAGGAGCAGGCCATGATTTCAGCTCATGCTACGTTAGTAGGAGAAGAAGAAAGTCAGCTTTCAGCTTGTTGGTTTGCTGCTTGTGCCATGAGGCACTGTTACTACCTGTCCAAGATTCAAGATAGTGCAAGGTTTTTCCCTCTTTTGGGACAAGCATACTCTACATTGGCCTTATTTTTATGCTACCTTTATTCTTTTTTTCACTCCCAGTGAAATAAGTTGTCTACTGTGTGTAGTTCATACTGTATCCTGAAGTGGTCATTGTGAAAGCATTTAAAGTATGTTCATGTACGCAATTTATACAGAATTTTAAGATCTGCTTTTCTTGAAACCTGTTGTCTTTTAGGTCCCCAAATACCTGTCACAGCAGTGGAGTAAAGCCTCAGGAAGAGGTGAAGTGGGAAAACTGAGGATTGCCAAGTAAGCCTTTACTGTACCTTAATTGTTGGCAATTCTTAGACTGTTTACATTGTGTGTAGAAGAAGTTACCTGCAGTAAAATAGATTATGTTGCACCTCTTATATTATATAACTTTGTTTATCACAAGCACTATGTGCATATTTCTCTATAAAATGAAAAACACTTGTATATTGATTATACATAAATACATTAAATTATACTGGGGAGTGGTTGTAACTCATAATGTGGTGTTTGATTTCTTAAACCCAAGAAATATGCACATCTAACTGGAAAATCTCCTTTAACTTATTAATGTTCTATTTTGCTGCTTCTGTTCTCACCTGCTGACTTTTCCCATTTATTTTTGGGCATCAGCATCGAAAAACAATTGAGCAGCTCAGGAATCAAGTTGAGTAACAGAGCTAGAATGTGAATTTGCTTTTTCATCAGGGAAGCAAAACTTGTGGAAGTAGATTATGGAAACTAAAACATGAAATATTTTCTTTTGCAGAAATCAAGGAAGAACAGAAGTAAGTAACTATTAAATCCAAAGGCTCTGGATGTGTCATATTTTGAATTCTAAAAATTGCTTAGAACTTGATGTTTTCTGATATCATATTTTTCATTAAACCTGTAATGAAGCATTGCACCACACAGCTGGGAGTAGAGAATTCTATTTATACCTCTGCCCATATGTTTATTGCGGGATTTCCCTTTCAGGGGAGAGTCAGGTTGGGTATTAGGAAAAGGTTCCTCACCAGAGGGCAGTGGGTGTGAAACAGGCTCCCCAGGGCAGCGGTCATGACAAGAAGTTCAAGTTCAAGAAGCATTTGGACAATGCTGTCAGACATAGGGTTTGCTTTTGAGTGGTCCTTAGTGGAGCCAGGAGTTGGGCTCACATTGATCCATGTTGGATCCCTTCCAGCCCGAGATATTCTGTGATTCTATGACTTTCATAAAATCTTTTCATTCCTGAAGTTTGCTTAGAATCATAGAATCACAGAACCCTTAGAGCTGGATGGGACCTCTGAGGGCCATCTAGTCCAAGTCCCCTGTAGTGAACAGGGACACCACAGCTAGATCAGGTTGCCCATGGCCTGATCCAGCCTCGCCTTGAAAGTCTCCAGGGATGGGGCATCGACTACAACACTAGGTAACCTCTTCTGGTGCCTCACTGTATAAGACTTTCTCCTTATATCTAACCTAAATCTACCCTCCCTGAGCTTGAAGCCATTTCCCCTTGTTCTGTCATTACGGACCTTGCTAAAGAGTCCATCCCCTTCTTTCCTGTTAGCTCCCCTTTAGATACTGACAAGCTGCTATCAGGTCACCTCACAGCCCTCTCTTCTCCAGGCTGAACAGCCCCAGCTTCCCCATCTGTAAGCAGCAGTCGTAGTAGTGACATTTTCTTTACGTGTTTTGAGATATGTTAGTAATAAAGGCTGCATGAGAACTAGCGGGATGATGATAAAGCAAAAGAAGTTGAAGATGGTGGGTTGCAATTTCAGAAAGAATTTCATCTTATATTTGGAATTTTGTCCTAATTATATAAAGCATTAAGCAAAGTTAGGGTTTTTTTTTTCCAGATGAAAAGGCAGCTACTTTTATTAGCAGTCCCGGTGAATTACAGTAACTTCATGTATTTCTTACAGGAGATAAGAAAAGCAGCATTAGTTAGAATTACTTAGGATTATCACTTTGAACTGGAAGAAGCTCTGGCCCGTACAATGACAGGGAAGCAAACTGCGTTTGCCATTTGAGAACCTGTCTAAAATCTCTATAGTATAAGTTGGGAGACTACTGGAGGTCTGGATGTTTCACTGGACTTTTCTATGCTGGAATATGGGCCCTGCTTCCTGATTTTTGTGAGCCCCACGCCCAAGCCTTGATGCTGATGAGAGTCACAAAGTGCGTGGAGCCCAGTGGTGAGGAACCCCATGGAAACAGCTGGCTTTGCAGGGATACTAGAGCTGTGTGGCAAAGTGAGGCTGAGCAGGATGTACAGGAAAAGTATGTAATGCTGGTCTGAACAGTCCTTTGTCAGATTTCTTGCTGTGTCCCATGGCTAGGGATTCTGCTTACCCAGTCACTCCAGTACCTCTTCAGAATCTTTATTGGCCGTGTGATGTAAATATAGCAAAGGAGCTGTATTTGAACTTCTGATCTGTGTGCAATTCAGAGTTCCGAGGCTAATAACACTTGTGTACATTAGCACTTTCTTGGGGAATAAACTCGCTGTGTGAAACATTTTAAAGCACTCATACTGAATGGTATCTGAAAAGCTGTTTGCCTTAGATTTTTAAAAGTAAAATTAAAACATGTTTTGACTGAAAGAAGTCATAAAAAGTTATTAAAAGAGGACTAAATTTTGTTAAATACATGAAAACTTTGAATACCTTATTTCAACAAGAGATCCATGTAGTAAGAGTCTTGCCCCATTCTTTATGTTTTTGAAATAGAAATGTTCTGTGCTGCTTGTCTTTTCTCTCTTTGTATCTCCCCATAACTCTTGAAGCTGTGTAATTGAGTCTGTTTAATAACATTTTGATAATTGTGACTGTTAGGTGTCATTTACTTTGAATGAAGAGCTTGCAAGCATCAGTGATATTGGAGGAAAACCTGCTTCTGTCAGTGCACCAAGGGAACATCCATTTCTTTTGCAAAGTGTGGGAGGACAGACCTTAACAGTGTTCACAGAAAGTTCAACAGGTAAGTTAGAATTATTGTAGTTTGTTACATTTCTAGTAGGCTTTATTTCAGTAATCTGGATGCTGTAAAGGCCAGAAGACTGAGAAGTAAGCTCTTAGCTTTGTTTTGTGGTTTTCTGCTTATGTACCATCTTTACTGGTTTTCCTGTATTTATGTTATCTTTCACATTTCAACTGTGGGTCTACTAAAAAGAACAGAGAGCATACAGTGCAGTACGTTGTCATTCTCTTTTAGACTTCTAACTGGAAAAGTGTTTTTGGGTTCCCATCGGCTTTAGGGAAGGAAGACAAGGTCTATACTGTGAATTTAGTTTCATAAGAACGATGATTGTTCCTCAATCCAGTTGAACAGGTTCATTTTAGCAATAAACACATCTGTTTACTTCATTTTCTGACAACAAAACTGTTTAAGTGTATTAAAGCTTGACAAGGTTATAATACTGAACTCTGCAGCAGTAAGGTTGTTATTTTTTTTCTCGCTCAGTACAGCTCAGGAACTGTATGAGCGATTAGGATGCTCAAGATAATATGTCCTAAATTGCATGTTAGGTTTAAGCTATGTGGTAGTGTTATAGCCTACAGTATGCTCAGCAGGCTGCCTTGCTTATAAGTCTTGTGTGCTGCAAGGTTTTCTACTGAAGTTACATAGTCATGTTTTGGGTGTTGGAGAAAGGAGTAAGATGTCTGCAGATCTTATCTTACTGTCTGCAGAAGATAGCTCAATTTCAGGCACTTAAGCCTTGGTTTCCCCAGGAGACAAACAATAATTTTTGGTACCATCTTTTGGGCAGCAAACTCTAAAGTGTGATTTGCTTCTGATGTTCTCGTGTTTATAGGCTGGCAGGTAAGTGCTCTGATGGCACTCTGATGATTATCAAATAGATAAAGGAGAGTGAATCATAACTCAAGGGGCAGAGTTAGAATACTTAATAAGTTTGACCACCTCTCTTTTAAAATCTAGTTCGGAGATTTCAGAGCTGAACATAGAGATATTAAGGTATAAATAGCATGGCAGTCACCATTGTGCTTGAAATACAAGCTCTCATGCTACCGCTCAGACACTTTTCAGTTGCTGTCCCTTCTCTGAAACTAGCTCAATCTTTTCATTGTTTTGTCACTTGAAAAACTATTGTATTTTTATGTGTGTAACATGTAACACAATAGGAGTACTGAGTTTTATAATCTGTAGATTATAGATATGGAAAGAGAGAGGGAGTTTTCAAAGACCTTTTAAGCATTTTGGTAGTGCCTCATCCTTTTATGTTTCTCTGTGCCCTGACCTCAGAATGCTTGCAAGAAGAGAGATATTTCAGGTGTAAAGATGTGCTTAGAATATGCATTCTGAGATTTTTGCGTGTTTGCTATCTTGAGGGATTTTGCTTTCCAAGAGACTTTTCTACAAAAAAATATTGCTTCAAAAAAGCTCTCATGAAACTTGAGCATTGCGCTGACTGCAGCTTAACTTGAATATTCAGTGTTTGTCATTATAATGAAGGTTATTAGAATGTGGTAGCTAGAAGATGCGCATTTATTTCAGAGAGCTGGAGCACCTCTCCTATTAAGACAGGATGAGGAAGGTGGGCTTGTTCAGCCTGGTGAAGAGAAGGCTGCGAGGAGACCTCATTGCAGCCTCCCAGTATTTAAAAGGGGATTATAAAAAGGAGAGGAATCAACTTTTTACTCAGGTAGACAGTGATAGGACAAGGGGGAATGGTTTTAAGCTCAAGGAGGGAAGGTTTAGATTGGAGGTCAGGGGGAAGTTCTTCACAGAGAGAGTGGCAAGGTGCTGGAACAGGCTGCCCAGTGTGGTTGTGGATGCTCCATCCCTGGAGGTGTTCAAGGCCAGGTTGGCTGGGGCCTGGGCAACCTGATCTAGTACCAGATCTGGAGGTTGGTGGCCCTGCCTGTGGCAGGGGGCTTGGAACTTGATGTTGCTTGGGATCCCTTCCAACCCAAGCCATTCTATGATTTCCATTTTGCCATCTGTATTACAGATGTCCTGAAACCTTTAGGTATTAAGATGCTGTCCTACTTTTATTTAATTGATTAAAAAATTAACATTTCTTAGCAACTACAAAGTGTTATTCAAGGACTATCAATCTATTAAGTAGAAGTTACAATATTAATTAGGAGCAAAGAGTGTTAATTGGAATGACGAATGTTTGGATTGAAGCACTAAATAAACATAGAACTTGTCAACACTGTTTTTGCTTGGGTATAGCAAGCGTGGCATGCAATCAGTGCAAAATATTTAAACAGTTTTACTGGTGTGTTAAAGCTGGTATTGGCCGTACAATCAAAAATAAACTTTAATGTACTTTTTTGTTTGACTTTTTGTGATTCTTAAAAAAGAAAAGTATGTGAGAAATATATCCCAAATTCCATTCTGGTTGCTTACCAACACCATGTTCCTGCACCCACTCTTGTGTTGGAATGTGTATTTCCAATATGTTTTGAGCTCCGTGGCCAATTTCAGCACTCTGCAAGAGTCTGAAGAGTGCATCCTAACCAAATGAAATGCTGCTGCCCTATCTGATGTGAGAAAGTCCCAATGGAGAAGATCCATTAATGTTGTGTCAACCATGGAAAAAGGCTCCAATAAAAGCTTACAACTCTTTAAACATCAGTCAATCCATGGTAAGAAGCAGTTGGAGAAAACTGAAATGCATTAATTCTTATGCTCACACACCAGTGTTTGTTTTCAAATCAGAACATATTTTTTGTGCAAAGCGCTGGAGATCTTTCTGCTTTATCTTTTGCAAGGTACACTATATTATAGATTTGATAGGTTAATTTGAAACATTGTCCAATGATTAAGCTGGTGTAGAACTGCTACACCCATGGTATTTCTAATGTTGCATCTGTAAGGATATATTTGAGGGATAATGTGAATGAAGTACGGACCAAAGAGTGCTTTGTGCACTATTACTCTGAGTCAATACCTTTCCTGAAGACTGAACTTTATCTAAAACAGAGAAAATTGCATATAACAATTGGATTTCCTTTATAAATAGAGTGTTTAAAAACTCTAGGACTTTTTGTGTCTGCTATCCTCTAATCCTGGGATCCCCATTATGTTGTGACCATCTTCATCACAGAGTAGTCGGGCATTGCAACAGCCTCCCCAAGGCACTGGTCACAGCCCTAAGATGCTGGAGTTGAAGTAGCATTTGGATAACACTTTCAGGCCTATGGTTTGGGTTTTGAGTGGTCCTGTGTGGAGCCAGGGGTTGGTTTCCATCTTTGTGGGTCCCTTCCAGCTCAGGGTATTCTGTGATCTTTTTGATTCAGAAAATGAATGAGGGTTGACAAAGCTGCATCTGAAATCTTTTGTAGTCAGAGAGGATGCTGCAGGGAGTTTACCCATCTGGCCAATTCAGTACTTAGCATTGATACTTCAGATCACTTAAAGCAAGCAAAAGAGATCAAACTTGACAAGTAATTTAGTATTTTCTGCATGATGTAGTTTCTGGAGTGCTGAATGGATTTCTTTTTTTTTGTTTTGTTTTGTTTTGTCTTAACCACACTTGCTTCTGATAACCTGTGATTGGAAAGAATCCTTTATTTCATGAACTGTAAATCTCTGCATCTCTGGTTGTCCCATGTTAGTTAATGGACAGAAATAGGTTCTTTTGCTGATAGGTTCTTTTGCTGTCCGATTTGTTACATCCAGAGTCTAATGAAATGCAGTTTCTTGATCTTCTACTGCATGTGCTAGCTCTGAGCTAATACTTCGCTGATGACTGCAGAGGGATCCGGAGCACAGTTGTCTCTTGCTGTCTAGGCTGATTTCAGTATTATTTTAGCATTAAATATGAACTACATTCTGTTCCATAAACATCACCATATGTACATCAACAGTTGCTATGCAACAATGCTATTTGTGCTTCCAGTCATTTTATCTTATCTTTGTCATCAGATATCGCAGTTGTAATTTTTTTTGAGCGGGAGGAAAGGAGAGCATTTTGCATGTATTTCAATGTGCTGTGTTGAACAAAATGAATTTTTCTTATGTGTGTATAGCTGAGAACTACCTAAGGGCAAATCTTAGACTTGATATGGGGCATACTGGATTAAAAGTATCCTTCCAAACTTCCTACTGGCATAAGGAAGTGGTATAATTTGACAGCTTCTGTCTTGGTTGAAGAAATGAGAGCAGGCTTTTGTTAAATATTTAACATTAAACTTTTCTGATTGTGATTATAAAGTAATTCCCTTAACTACTTTTATTTCCTCTTGCTTAATTTTTCTGCCAGCAGGTAGTTAAGGCGTGCTGGCACTTAATATAAATAAAAAAATGCAGCTATGTTATAGGCGATGAAAAAAGTTTCTTACTGAGCTGGTTATTGGAAAAATGTGCTACTAATGTGACTTGGGAAAACACAGACCTTGGTAGACAATTGCATCCCTAACTGTAAAGGACTGATGGATGGATAGAAAGATTTTATACTGTAGGGTAAAATACAGCGTAAAATATTTCTGTAAAGTTGGGTGTGATTATCATAGAATTAGCTAGGTTGGAAAAGACCTCCAAGATCATCCAGTCCAACCATCCACCTACCACCAATAACCCCACTAAACCATGTCTCTCAACGCTATATCTAAACGTTTCTTGAACACCTCCAGGGACGGTGACTCCACCACCTCCCTGGGCAGCCCACCCCAGCACCCAACCACTCCTCCAGAAAAGCAGTGCCTCCCAATGTCCAGCCTAAACATATTTATCATATTTATTCACAATCCCCCCTTCATGAGTGGGATTACCTTCACGTTTCATTTAGCGATGTTTAATTCCTTCATACTTGTCCCATCTTACAGACGTTTGAGTAAAATGCGCGTAGAGAATTGCGCTGACAGAATGACTTCTGAACCTTTGCTTCCTCCTGAGAAGCAGTCGTGCATGGATTGTTTCACCATGCTGTGGTTCACAGAAGAAGCTCTTCACGTGATATTCTTGTCAGGTTTTCTGTGTCTTCTTTCAGAATCTCATTTCATGAAGTGCAACTTTTCTGTTTCATAATCCCATTCAGTAATACCAATAACTCTGCCTGTGTACCAGCTCTTTTATTTCCACTGCCCTCCAATATTCTTCCCTTGTTTATTTTAGTTAAACACAACTTCTAATGTGAATGTCCCTTTTTTGTGCTGGTACATGAATCATGCCTACTGTATAGCTTACAATACACTTGATTGTATTCCAGTGAAAATGATTATTCAGAGCTTGAATTTTGGAATAGCAGCTATATCCAGCCATTTGAAGAAATCTGAAGGGAAGAAATGACTAATAAGGAGCATCTTTCCAAAATTTTTTCTTTCAATAACGAAAGCAGTTACTGCTATAATTACATTTAATTGTTTCCACAGCACTCAGAATCTTGATGTCTTGGGATACAACTTCCAGTCTTATTAGATATGTGTTTGATATCTCAAATTTCTCATCGGACTGGTATTTGTTAAATAAATGCCCCCCATTGCTTTGCGTTTTCGCTCTCCCTGGTCAGGAATTTTGGTGTATACCTGTGTACTTCAGCATATTTTCCAGTTGCATCTATTTGTTTGAGCTGTCACTTAACAAAGTTCCAGTCTCCAAAATGCTTTGTGGTCTCAGTTAATACTTCCTTGTTCCTTTATTTGTGTCAATCTTTTATGGACTGGCTTTAGAGTATTCAGGTAGCAGCAGGAGAAGAAAGCCTGTTGGCAACCTTATGAGCAAAAGAAACAAACAGCAGCTGCCTTTCAGGTCTCTGGCACTTACACAAATTTTGAAATATTTGTAAGGATCATAGAGAAGATGCAACCCTTTATCAGAAAAGCAGAATATGGTACTCAAGTTTGTCACATCGTTACGTTAGGCAGCATTTTGATGGGTCAGGATTTCATATGTACTATTGTGACATGCAGTCTGCCAAAAAAAAAAAAAAAAGCTACTGCTTACAGCATCTTTCTTCTCCTTCCCTAAAAAATGGAAGTGGTATTTACTTACCAACTTCTTCGGAGCATTCTGAAGATTAACAAATTACTGTAAGGTGAGTTCAGCTGGTTGTCAGGGGTAAGCTAATTTTCTCTTAGTTTTTATTATTAAAATTACAGACTGTTATTCCTGTGCAAACATAAATAATTGTTTTGAGGATAGAATGCATGAAATATATGGAGTATTACAATGGACTCAACATGATGAGAGTAGAGTTGGCTTTCTGCCTACTTCAATGACTTTGTTTCCTCTCAATCTCGCTGATGTATAATGGGGGAAAAAAGAAGTCAGGTCCCATTGACATCTGTCTGTGAATCTTGTATGTTACAGAGGAGGCTGAGCAACTGCAACCTACGTGAATAAGGCGTATTAAGTAGGCATAGTGCAACTGCCTTTACCACCCTCACAATATTTTGATACTCAAAAGACTTTTAAAGCACAGACACATGATCTAATCATAACAAAAAAAAAATTTTATTGTTGAAGAAAAATACCAATTTTTTGCAAGACTTGAATTTTATTTTTTTTATCTCTGTTAAAGGCAGATTCCCCTGCTACATACAGGTGAACACACTCGCTCCTCCTGTGGACATGCTATCTCTGATTCAAATGGCAATATATATGTATCATTAACAATTTTTAAGTGTGACATCTTCTTATGCAGTAGCTATGAGTAGGTAGCCAGTCTTCCACGATAACAGTTTTAAAATCCAGCCAGTTCTGTCCCAGTCCAGCCAAGGTTTGGTATGTCTCAGTATGTTTGCATGTTCTTCGTTAAGTCCTTTTTGCTTGTTGGGGATGTACTGAATGCTTCCATAGCTAATGTTGGTTGGGTAATAACATCATGCTGTAAATGTGAAAAATACACTCAGAAAAGAAAGTGAATGAGAAAATATTTGCTTTTCTTCAGTTGGACTAAACTAGATGTATGGAAGTTGCTAGGGCTCACGCTCATTTTGTGACTGTTCATGTGTGGGAAGAGGCCATATAATGTCATTTTCTCGGTGAGAAAAGACATACCTTCAGCAAACAACAGCCCCTGTTCAAGAAGGAAAAAGCAGCATCTCACAGATCCTACTATTTGCATTGGTCCTTGGACTGTCAGCCTTTTCATTGAGAAAACAGGGCCTCAGCGCTGAAAGCCAGCAAGAACCAGGGGCAGGAAGAAGGTTTTGTAAAATAAGTCCTTTTCAGTTGTCAGTTTTCAGTTCTGCTAATACGCAGCCTGCAAATGACAGAAATGATCAACCTAACAACTCAAAACATTTCTCTCCAAGTTACAGCCGTAATTCCCTCTTGCCTATACGTAAATTGTCCTTAATGATAGCTGTGACATGTCTGAGATGGAAGCGAAAGATGGGAGTATTTTATCATTTTTAACTGTATTTCAGATGAGTTAAAACATTCTTTATATCCCCTATATTAGGAGAGGTGTAAAAAGAGCAAGCGTAGGAGGAGGTTGGGAGATTCATGTAGGGATTTACTTTCATAGGGCTTTCTAAGTGTTAAAACTTGATTTAACAGAATACATCTTTGGGTCGCTATCTCTTGAAAGGCTGGATTGGAAGTTAATGCAGAAAGCTGTTTCTGATTTGCACTCTGCCATTCACCTCGGCGACAATTTTTTTTTTTGCTATCCACAGCATGTCATTTTTTTTTTTCTTTCATGCATACTCTGATTCTCCATGGAACAGTACATATTTCTGATTCACGTAAAACTTGAATTTTTACCTAATAAGTTGGGCTATACCATCATCCGAGGGCCAGTGATGAAAAGGTGAAGAGACTGAAAAAATAATGCTTGTGTTATCTAGAATGCTGCAGAAAAGCTGGAGAGGAGGTTGTTCATGTTCACAATGTACCTACTTCTAATTAAGAGTATTCCTTTGCAGAGCTTTTAATTAATTTATTTTTTTAATGTGCAAAACCAGTATTCATTTTTCTACAGAGACTGGTGAGATAAATGGGTATTGTTTCTCTCTTAAGCATGATCCTACCACTGGTTTTCTATAACTGTGTAACTTCATTTATGCAGAGTTCAGTCAGAGGTATAATGGAGTTATCTCATTTAAGTTGTGAGTTTGAGCACTAAAGGAGAATTTTGTTGCTCTGCGTGACAAATTTTTCTTCAAAAAGTGCATTTATAAACGTTAATCAAACTCAGTAGTTGTGATTTTATTTTGATTTGTCCTTCTTTGCTTTGCAGCCTGTTTTGTAGTTGTCAATACAGAAACATTACGTTTCCTTTTTTGTTCATTTGTGTTTTTTTCCAGAGAGCCAACCAGAAGAAAAATCTGAAAGCAGCAGCTATGGTGAGTGTGGACTCTTTCTTTGAAACACTACAGTAATGACTTACAACTGAGTCTTTTCAGTTTGACTTTCCAAGAAATTGGTAGCTAAAAAAAAAAAAGTCTGTTATATTTCTAGGGCAGCGTATCATAAAATGTCTGCTGCAACCAGAAGCTTAAATTATTAATATTTTTATTTAAATGGAAAAAAAATTATGGAGGAGAGCATTAAAAATGTAATGTTTTATAGAACGTCATTTTAGATTTATATTTGGTATTTCTCATATATTTTTTTTGGTCTTTTAGCTTGGCTCCTTTCCTCCTGATTGGAAAGGTTGTAGACTTCCAAATCTTGTGTTATTTGATTTTAATTGCATAGACTAATTAGTCTAAATTATAGCATTCTAGCGTTGTACTTAATTCAGTTTTTCTAATGCTTGTGAAAGATTTATAAATTCCTTGGAAAGAGTCAAAATTCTTAGTTCACTTCTATAATGTGCTTCCATTAGATAGGATATCAGGCATGCTTAGGAATCAAAAGATTTTTTTTGAAGTTTAAGCTAGTCTGTGCAGGCTTCCTTTACAGTGAGGGGGAAGGAGACAGCTCCATAAAATAGCTTAGAATTAGAGAGGTAGGTGCAAGTGCAATTCCCCAGCAGCTCAAGCAGAACTCTCCTGAGGTCAGTCCTTGCCTGCTCCCTTCTCTTCTGCTAAATCCTTTGGGCTTACATTACTGAAATTGCCAGGTATGTACATGACAGCATGAAAATCTTAGTGTCAAGTAGCGTTTAATAAAAATTCCCTTTCTTGCTTTTATGAAAGAAAGATGTTTCAAAAATGTCATTAATATACTAGTGCAAATAAGTGTCAGGGTTAGCAAGAGCCTGTGATCCTGGGAAACTGGACATGGCTAATGCAATATATATGGAGACAAATCTCAGTCTTGTTAGTAGAAGGATTACCTGTGATGCATACAGATTAAATAGTACCAACGTTTGTATGTAGGAATGGAAGAGACCATAGATGGACTGGAAGGAGTCTTACAACCCCCATCCTTCTTAAAAGGAATTCCTAAACATAAGTGTAATGCTAATGGTCGTTCACATTGTCTTCTGGAATATAATTTTTTGTACACTGTAACATGAAGACATCTGTTTCTTGTGTGTGTTTTCTAACTTGCAGTTTATTCCAGATACTTGATAAAACCCAATCACTGTAATTGCAAGTTAGCTGTGATATGACTTTAAGGTTATGAAGGGTTACGTTCTAGAGGTTAGTATTGTATACCACTCGAACACTGAGATTCACTGCCATGGGAGGCTGCATTTAAAGGTGATCTTCAGAATTCAACTTCTAAAATGAGTCAGCATGTTAATACTTACATTGTATTTCTCTGGTATTTTTATGTAGCTGTAGGCATACGTGCTTGTTTGTGCTTTGCAGTTCTTGGTTCAATTTTGTTTTGGCTTTTCATGTGAATGATGGAATCATCTGCTTCTCACTCTTTCTGCTTGCTCCCTGTCCAGGGTACATTGTGTAAGATGACTGTATATGTTTAGTTGCTTTTATTTTTGCGTCAATGAGGAGAATGAGCAACTGTGTGCTGGGCACTGTTTAAGTACACTGACAAGATGAAGTGCCAAACCCATTTGACGGAATTAAGCTGATTGGGGATTCAGTTACTAAATGATGGTAATTGGTTACACCATGGCATTTAAAGGAAGACTCTCAGCATCGGTTACACTTACTTGTTTAGAATTTGTTTATTCACTTTTTTTTTCCCAAATGCGTCATAAAACTCAGATGACCTTTCCTAAACTACCCTTCAAGTAATTCAACTTACTGAGTCCTCCATTTCACTGCTGATCTAATTCATCAGTACCATAAGTACTTCTGACGCATAGGTGATGTCTTGTATACCTTTATGTGTTATTTTAGCACAATAGGACCCCAGTGACTGCTTTTAGATATTACTGCAATAAAGTCTATTTGTAGCTAGAAAATAAACAAAGAAAGTGAATGAGACAAGTAACATGAGGAAATCCTTTGGTTTACCTACTTAAGATTTTCTCCAGAATTTTTGTTTTAGAAGGGTGAGATCAATCTTCAGAACCCATTTTAAAGTTATAGATCATTAGCATTATGTATGATATTTCTAGTAACG
The DNA here is from genome assembly GCF_002078875.1 of Numida meleagris. Lineage (NCBI taxonomy): Eukaryota > Metazoa > Chordata > Aves > Galliformes > Numididae > Numida > Numida meleagris. Next base: position 165,482,431 of record NC_034409.1, read on the forward strand.
TTTATCATTGGATCAGTGCTGCCACAATTCTTAATACTATATAGAGAGACAACGCAATACTGGTTCAGACCAACGATCATGTACCCAGGACCTTGTCCTCAGCAGTGACTAAGAATTCTTGAAAAGAGGATAAGAACAATGCAAAAACATAGTGGTGCCTCGCCAGAAACACATCTTCTGATCTTTAATGATCTAGAGGACAGAGAGATCCAGAGCCAGCACGAGTTTTACTTCTGTGAAGTATCCCTGTTGGTTTTTGAGCCCATGTAAATGGTCAGTATCCATAATACTTTTGATGATGTGAAGGTTACAGTCAAAACATTAAGGAATTAAGATATAACCTGAAACAAGTTTACTTAAAATTTGAGCTCCTTTCACATATTCAATTTGATCATTTGAGATGAGTGCTCAGGGATTCAGCCAATGTTGTTCAGTGCCTGAAGCCAGGCTTTTGTTGGATGTAAAAGGAAGGTAACAAATAAGATGTCAGCTAAAGGAAAGAGAAATGAGAATTGGCCCTACTTATTCCTATATGGTGCTGAGCAGCATCGTGTATTTTGTGAGAGAGAAACTTAAACCCAAATACACGTATGTAGTTTTTGTTGACCTATAGATTCTCTTGCACCTCCCTGTAAGTGCTGTCAGTGGTGACAGAAGCTGTGAAAACCAAGCATTTGTGCCAGGGAAAGCATGACCTGTCCTCCAGCCTGCCCCAAAATGGAAATACCCAAAAGCTGCTGTCCCAAGCGTATAGTCTTTTAGGAATGGTATGGTAAAGAAGTGTGTTTTTACATGTTGTCCTCTTGGAGGTGTGTTAAAGTTGCATGGGCAGCAGTTGATTATAATGTTGCCAAGGCTGTGAGAGCATCATTTTGAAAGCACAGCTAGTCTTTCATAGGGAAGTGTGTGTGTGTGTCAACTGTGTGCACAAACTACAGATGCATATTTTTTTTCAAGGACATGTACATCAAGGAGTATTACACATGCTTACATCTTGGATCTGCTTCAAGCCAGTTGCAATCCTGTTGTGTTTAAATTTCATCTCTTAAAGTGTTTGACATAAGTTCACGGCAAACAGCGGCCATCAGTACTTAACATGCTTTAGGACGAGGTGTTAGTCATCTCTTTCCCTGAGCCTGCCAGTGAGTAATACTAAAGCCTGCTAGTGAGAGGAGAGGCACCACTGAGACCATTTACTGGACTTTGGGTAAGAGGACTGAATTATCTGAGATGCTGTGGACTATAGAACATGAACCTGGTATTAACATTTTGCCAATTGTGAACGTACACATCTGACTGCAGACACAAATATGTAACTTTTGAATTGTCTGCAGATGATACTTGTTTCATTTTTTGGTGTCATAATAAAAAAAATCAGGTATTGATTTATGCATGTGTTGGAATACTTAAAATTCAGTGTAAGTACTTCTATTAAATGCTGAGCTGTGTGCAGTAAACCAGCAATTTTTTGGTAAGGACGCAGAGTTTTTTTGTTATGGCAAAACTGCATGAAGCTGCTATGTGCACGTTTGATTCTAATCAATTTGAAAGTGGTTAGCATATATTAATTATACTCCTGAAGCAAAGCTTTAACTGTTAGAGGAAGAATGATCCTCAGAAGGAGTAAAGGAGTAATTCTTACTTTAAATGCTAGCAGAAACCTCAGTATTGAAGATAACTTAATTACAGAATCTGTCATTTTCAAGCCACAGAAGCAGTTTTTGTCTTGGAAATGTAACTTTTTTTCTGTTGGCAGGTAAATGCAATAAAACTTAAATTACAGGCTTCTTGGTAGTGTTCCAGGAATCATAATAAGTAATGAGGCTCCATTTGTTGCTGTTAATATACATGGAGAGGCAACCATTTCTCTTTCAAGGTAGTCAAAGTCTATTATACTGGCTAAAATAAATATTGTGGAGATCCAAGTGGTAGAACAGTATAAAGGATATGGATTTAATGTAGATTAATATTAATTGGAGCTAAGTTTTTTCAAAAAAAACTTGCATGAATACGGTACTTAGTGTCTGTTTATCTTAGAATGCTGTATGAATATTATAATATTTATCTTCTTGACTTAGGAGTCCTGATGTGTTTAGCTTGCAGTCATCTTTCTTGTTGCATTTATATTTTGTCTCAAACCCATTAAAAAAAAAAATTTACCTATCATGAACTTCACATCTTTCAACACAGACAATTTTATTGTACAGTCTCTATTCTGAGAACATAATCCAGTATAAAGCAATGCCCCAAGCATATTCCCTCCTTCAGCTGTGTCATTGTCCAGTATGTTGAATTATTTCACTGAGCATTACACTTTCGGCTTGTATTGGAAGTTTTGGTCTTTCTTTGTGACTCAAGTAAGCCCAGGAATTTCAACCATGTCTGATCTTGCAGACAATGACTCCACACTTTTTTTTTTTTTTTGTCTTCTGTGAGAAATTTTGCTGGAGTTCACTCACCTACCAGCGCAGTCACATCACATGGACTCCATCATCAGTCATTTGCAGTGTTAGGACTAAATTAGAGCCTTAGGTGGTGGTTCAAGGGGGCAGAGAGAGATCAAGAGCTTGCTGCCTTGACCAGTACAAGGCTGATGTGTAGTGGGTGTAAAGCTAGCAGGAAGCAGTTTCAAAGCAAATAAGAGGTGGTTCTGCACTCAGGATGTAATTAAACTGTTGAATTCCTTGCCAGAAGACGTGTATGTAAAGATACTTTATGTTAAAGACTTTCACAACCAAAGAGATATGTAAAAGAATATCCAGTGAAAGGTATGGAGATTAAGATGACGTCTGATTCTGGAGACCCACAAATGCATGGTGGCTTGATGCATGCCTAGGATGAGAATCCAACGTGTTTAATCTTTCCATAAGGTTTTTCATGGACCCATTGTGTTGGAAAGAAGATGCTGAGCTGACCCGGTACTATAATTCTCAAGCTCTAGTTTTTTTTTGTGTGTTTGTTTTTTTCCAATTGACGAAGACTGCTCTGAAAGTAATGCCTCCTATTTTATTATGTTGGCCCATGACGTCAGAGGTGGATGTTGGTGGTGTGGCAGTAGAGGTTGAACCTCCCTGCCAATATTCTGTTACATTTTGTTGCTGTGCAACAGATGGCAGCAGAGCAGCAGTCTGACAAAATAGTGTCTGACATGGAAGCGTGTATGAAGCAAAAGCGTGTCACTGAATTCCTCCATGCAGAAAAAATGGCACCCACTGACATTCATCAACGCATGTTGAATGTTTATGGAGACCAAACAGTGGATGTGAGCACAGGTGGTGGTGGTGCACTTCAGCAGTGGTGACAGTGATGTGAAAGACAAGCCGTGTTCTGAGCAACCATCTATAGTTGTCACACCATGAAATGAAGAGCATCTCGATCAGCTCATCTGTGCGAATTGGTGGGTTACAGCCAGGGAACTGTGTAAGGAGCTGAATATTGGCTTCAATGTGTTGGAAATCATAGAATCATAGAATGACTTGGGTTGGAAAGAACTTCAAGGATCATCAAGTTCCAACCCCCCTTCCACAGGCAGGGCCAGCAACCTCCAGATTTGGTACTAGACCAGGTTGCCCAGGGCCCCATCCAACCTGGTCTTGAACACTGTGGATGGGGCATGCACAGCCCCTCTGGGCAGCCTGTTCCAGCACCTCACCACTCTCTGTAAAGAACCTCCCTCTGACATCTAATCTAAACCTAAATGATGGTACCAACATTGGAATATTGCCAAGTTTGGAATATTTGCCAGGTGGGTCCCACAAATGCTAATGCAGAAATAGCGGGAACACCATATGCAAGTTTGTCAGAACCTATTGAGCTGATATAAGGCTGAAGGTGACGAGACATGGTGTCACCACTACAAGCCTGAGTCAAAACAGCAGTCCATGGAGTGGAGATATGTGAATTCCCCATTGAAGAAAATGTTCGGGACGCAGCCCGTAGCAGGTAAAGTGATGTGTGCTGTCTTTTGGGACAGGACAAACCCAAAACCTGGACAAACTATCAGTGCTAACCACTACATAATGACACTGACTAAGCTGAAGTCTCAAACTTCCAGAGTCAGGCCAGAGAAGAAGGCAGCCTTTGTCTTGCAGAACAATAACACAAGGCCCCATATGAGTTTTTAGACTGTGGAGCACATTGCCAATTTTGGCTGAACTGTCCTACCACACCCACCATATAGTCCAGATTTGGCACCTTCTGACCTCCATCTCTTCGAATCGATGAAAGATGGACTGCATGGGCAACATTTCCTAGCAACAATGCCATCATAGCTGTGAAACGGTGGGTCACCTCCACTGGTGCAGACTTTTAGAAGTGCAGCATGCAGGTTGTTCACTGCTGGCAAAAATGCCTAGCTAACGTTAGTGACTATGTTGCAAAATAGTGTTTTGTAGCTGAGAATTTATTCTATCAAATAGTGTTATTGTGTTCTTTGTATCTGTTGTAGTTACCGTGGAAATAAATAGGAGGCATTTCTTTGGGATGCAACTTACATATCTAGTTATATGATAAGCACATTTTCCTCCCAGGTCTCTGCCTGCATTTTTAAATAACAAGCTTTTGATAAGCTTCCTTAGTAATTGGGTTTTTTTCCCCCCTCTTTACTTACCACAAATTACTTATTCCATTTTATAGTGAGGAAGAAGAAACTTTACATAGCTTGGTAGCCTTAACCGCTTGAAACGACTGAGCAGACTCAATGTGTGAGTAAATTCCGAGGGCAAAGCCAAGAGCAGTTCCTCTAAGGTTTCCTGCAGTCATTTACCTCCACCTTAGCTACGATCAGATGCGAGAACATTGGAGGCTGCAGCCGCAGCAGGACCTCAGCTTTCAGTATGCCTGAGTCTGGAAACAGTCTAGCAGAGCTCATTTGGTGCTCTCCCTGGACTCTAAGGCTTTTCCAGCCCCAGCTTCTTGCCAGCAGGAGCAGGAACAGTGTGTAGCTGTGCTACAGCATATTGTCTTACTCATGCAGGTTGTCTTAGGGATTTCTGCACTGTAATGTGTGTGCACGCCTAAAATCATCATTGTGCACAGCAGACAGTATTACAGATAGATTTTTTTTTTTATTATTATTGTATAAGAAGGCATAAAGTAGTCTATATGTCAGATTTCTGCACTGTAGGGAAAGAGTATGAGTTTCTGTTTATTTTAGAAAATGTGTTGTTTCCAACACAAGACCCGGCAATGCCTGAGATGCTGAGTTAGCATTGGGAAGGCTAGGAAGCTGAGCGTACCCTTTCCTCTCTTTAGCTGATTCTTAGCTGCCTGACATGCAGGAGCTTTTATTTGTTTTCTGTGAGATTACCAGTTTCAGCATTGAGAAAAATATACTGCTTTATCCCAAATACTTGCTGAAGGCTGTATTTACTTAGTAGAGAAGCAATAAATGCCTGGGTTTGGTGGTACAGTTGCTTATTCTGTTTATGTTTTTTGATGGTTAGGCTGTTCATTGCTAGTTTGTTTGCTTAATTTTTTCTTTCTAATTGAAAGAGTCTGTACCCACCTCTGACCTGTTCTTTTTTTTATTCATCTGTTCACTATGGTACAAAATCAAGAACCTCCTTTGAATTAGCAAGCAGCTTGCTGTGGAGCTGCAGGAGTAGCTTGATATTTTTCTGTTAATAAGTAAAAAAATTGGATCTTTCCATTCCCCTTATTTCTGCTGCAGAAAAAAAAAGACTTTCTGAAACATGGCTCATCAAAAACCAAAAGTTGGTAGTGGTGGCAGTACTTTCGGGATAATTAGACCGTAAACTTGTGTTGTCCAATCTCACTCTTGCACTCTGTGTGCAGCTGTGCCTTTTCCACCAACCCTAGGCCCCAAGGTGACAGTCACTCTCACAGAGTCCTTTTGCCCTGGTCATCCTTGGTGCTCAGGGATTGTGAGCTGCCTCACTGCACCGCCCGCTCCCTGTCCTCGCTGCTTGGGGAGTCTGGCACCACAGGCTCTAGCAAACCTCTTGGATCCCCATCTTCCTGAAGCTGGAGCTTTCCCTAGTAAGCAGCCTTGGGTTTTAAAATCTCACTTCTCTTCTCCTTGGTGTAGTTGGTCTCATTTCCACTAACCCCAGATTATTTAACACCAGTCACCAAGGCAATACTGTACTTATTTTTAGCGTTATCAGAACTTTACAGACCTTTAGAGTGGCTTGATTTTTAAAATCATCTTCTAATTACTTGGTTTTCAAACCTTACAGGGTTGAACTTGCACGTCATCATATAATAATGTTTTAAATGAGTAGCTAATGTTTACAGGTATAATTATTGTACCAATTTCTTGAGCATTTTTCTTTCTGAAGCAGCAGAGCAGTATTCTTTTCAGAAGCTTAAAATGAACAAATGTGGTGCTATATGATAATGGCAATGATGTTAAGCTGTTACCAGTGCAGATAGAAACAGTTTTTTTGGAGACTGTTGCTTTAGCTGTGGTACTCCTACTACACACATTTTTAGGAAGAGAAATCAACTGTCTGGTTCTGCAGAATATTATGCAATTTCTTTCAGAACGCTTGCTCTGGTGCCATCGTACATCTCCCTCCTACGGTCTTGAGTTCTTGCAGTGTCTCTTATTTTCTGGCATTTTACTTTGAATGATGATTTATGAAGGCAGTGTTTTGAGAAAGTGTTCTTTGTGATATACTCTTGCACAGCGCTTTCAGAACATCAATTTCAAAATTAATTGGAAACCATCAAGTCTTCTGATCTTAAATTTGTTGTACTTTAATGATGGCTTTGTTTCAACCTAACAAAATATGCAAACCTGTCTCTTCATGTGAAAATGCTTTTATTTTGTTAACTAGTAGTCATTTTCCTGTCAGTCTAAGAATTTCTGCCACATGTTAAGACAGGAGACAAGATTGAGGTTGGATAATAGCTATCTAGCAAAGATGAATTAATTCCAGTTTAAGAAAATAATATTTATTTTGTCACAGACCCAAGTTGACTCGTGCCCCCATCACTCATCCTGATTCATTAGTTGACAGAATTAGGGCAACATGACCCTTCTAGTAATGAGTGAGACACTTCCATTATTAAATTGTAATATTCATTGCATGCCCTTATTCTGCCTGTATGCTAATGGAGAGAGAGCTAGAGAGCTTCTGTTTCTTGAGACCTTCCCATCTCTCTGAATGGAAGCCTTGCAATGCTTATAAGAAGGAAGAGAAAATAACAGTGTCACTGATTGCTGCAAATGATGTAATGTTTTTCCCTTTAGGGTCTAAATAAGTATTATCTACCTTTGAAAAGAAGTAGCCAATTGTAACTTTTACAGTCATAGTAAGTATGAATGCAAAAATACAGTTAAAAATATGACTTAAGTATGTGAAAATGTCAGTAGTGCAATTAGGATGCTGAACACTGATCAGTGGGTAGGCAGTAATGACTGAGATGAGAACTGTAATATGACCTTGATGCACAGCCTATTTCTTAGCATCAAGGCCACCTCTAGAATCCACCTTTGGCTCAAGAGGTCATTGGTAGTAAGTGGTTGGAGTCTGAAGGAGCATTATGTGTTTGCTTCCTGTATTCTTTTGTGGGCATTTGCTTTTGGCTACCGTCTTTACTGATTTGTCCTCTTACAGTCAGGCTGATGCCCACCCCTAACAATGCCCCACAGCCCTCCTGATGAAGGAGATGGGTGAGATGAGAGAAAAATGAAAATTAGCTGTGTGATGCTGTGGGGAACAAGGTAGGGGGAAGGACTTGCAGGTCAGAGGATCAGTAATAGGGATCCTGACCAGAGATAGGAAGGACTGACGGATGGAAATAGAGTTCACAGTCACTGGGGGATAACTGGGCAAGAGTCTGACATAGTGCAGCCACTCTTAGGTTTTGTCCTTTGTAGAAATAAACTGAATCGGTGATAACTATAACAGCATACTGCCAAGTGTGATAAAACTGCCATTGCTTTCTCTTTCGCTGATGGGAAACGGGCGCATGCAAGTGTGGGTAGAAGCAGTACAATGGGTGCTCTGATCAATATATATATATATTTTTAATGAGCAGTCATTCAGGGAGTTTAGAGGGGTCAGAATATTCCTTCTGCAGTGTGTGTTGGTCATTTCTGCCTTCAGCTCCCTCTTTCGTTGCTGAATGATCCACTGGATGGCCCTTTTTCTTGCCCAAGAAAAAAGACAGAGGCAAGTGGAGTTAACCTAGAGCAAGAGCAGGCAAAGTGCCCCCTAGGGGATGAGGAAGTTACTTTTTACTCTTACCTTTGAATTGCAATTGGAGGTAATCCACATGTTTCTTTCGCAATACTTGTAGGGTTTAATACTGCTAAGCAACTGTTAGTGAAAGAGAAATAGAAGTATTTGCATGTAAAGTATATTCAAAGTAAAAAAGTTAAAATAGCCTTTAGTATTTCTGACATAAGCACTTGATTTTGTGATTTATTTTTGTCATAGTAGTGTTAAGCATGCAATTTCGAACTGTAAAGGCAAGGCAGAAGAAATTTAACTCATTGCCTTTTCTGACACAGCTGTTGGAGCACAAGCACCCACCTCAGTGAACATATGCAACATGTATATGCATTTTATTAAATTTATTTATGGAGTAAAGAGGAAATATACAATGTAATGGTAATGGTATAATTCAATGTATTTGTGGATTTGTTCAATGTAAACTTGGAAGACAATAATTTTGTTATCCCCATCTTCCTTCTGTTTCTGCTCTGTGATTCCAGCAGCTGAGTGGGTACCTTTGATCAGAGTTATGCATAGGTATGCACATTTTTCACTTCAAAAATAATTAAAAAGATAGTTTAAGATAGTTTAAGAGCTTTTGTTTTTTGTTTTCATACTTTAGAAGGATGTAGGTGCTCTGGACCAAGTGCCTGGCAAATAAAAGCTTTCTAGTAAGACTCTTAAGAATAGCTGTAGACTATTCTCAGAAGATATTTCAAGTGGTTTGAACATTACGTGTGATTACCAACTTGTGAATAGCTTATATTACAAAAGTGCTTTGTGTAGTAAATGCAGAGCCATCAAACTCTCTGCTCTCTTCTTCATGAGTGGAGTTCTGCTGCGGTGGGCGACTGGTACTGCTTTCTTGATACGATGGTAGTGACAATTCCAAAGAGCCCAAATGAAAGGCAAGCAACCACAGCAGACTTTTATGAATTGTTTGGAATCAGAATTAATTTCTTTCTTTTCTTCTTCTCAACCGTAACAGCATTTTAAATCCCAACCAAAGATTAATTCTAACTGAAGGTTATAACCAAAAGCATTTAAGTGAAAATTGGTGATGTGACATCTGAGGAGCAACAGCCTCCTCCAGACTTTGTGCTTACACAGGCTGTGGATTTGACAGCACTGAGGGCAGCCTTCTTTAAAACTTGTAGATTAGTGAAGGAGCTTGGTTAGATTGTCTTAACACTTTTTTTTAATTTTTGCTCATGTAGAGAAGTGTGTCTACAAAGGGCTTTTCATACAGTTGTTCTCTGTGATGGTATTTCTAGTACTTGTCCTAGAATATCAGCAGGAATTTGAATTTCTTTCAGGTGAGCTATCACATTTACTTGCCATGGAAGTTCTGCAGATTGTTTAGAGTATAAGATTAGTGATTAATGAGGATTTCTGAAAATTGTAGTGGAGGGGAAGGAGGGAGACAGACCACATACGCAGTGATAGTGTTGTAGCTGAGGTGGCCTAAGAGTGTAAAAGAGGTACGTATGTAAGGAATTATATTTTACTATATATCTTTTGTGGATGGTTAATATATTTGGACAAACGCGGGTAAGTTCTGGGACACACAAATTTGCATGCCTGACATTTACAGTGATGCAAATTTTAAACAGTTTGGGAAAGTTTCACCAAAAACCATCTTTTCTGATCTTTATGTTTGAAACATAGAGAGGATAGAAAAGTTTGCAGTTTCTGGAGTGCTGCGTCCAGGCCTGGGGCCCCAGCACAAGAAAGACATGGAGCTCTTGGAATGAGTTCAGAGGAGGGCCACCACGATGGTCAGAGGGCTGGAGCACCTCTCCTGTGAAGAAAGGTTGAGGGAGCTGGGCTTGTTTAGTTTGGAGAAGAGAAGGCTCCGGGGAGACCTCATTGTGGCCTTCCAATACTTGAAGGGAGCATATAAACAGGAGGGGGAACAATTGTTCACGAGGGTGGACAGCAATAGGACAAGGGGGAATGGTTTTAAGCTGAGACAGGAGAGGTTTAGGTTAGATATTAGGAGGAAGTTTTTCACGCAGAGGGTGGTGACGCACTGGAACAGGTTGCCCAGGGGGGTTGTGGATGCCCCATCCCTGGAAGCATTCAAGGCCAGGCTGGATGTGGCTCTGGGCAGCCTGGTCTAGTGGTTGGTGATCCTGCACTCAGCGGGGGGGTTGAAACTCGATGATCTTTGAGGTCCCTTTCAACCCAGGCCATTCTATGATTCTAGCCTGAGGGTTTGTTCTGAAGTGGTGTTCTGCAGAGATTGGATTTTCCCATTTAATAACAACATAGTGGGTTATTTTTCAGTCACTTCTATCTGGTCTCCCTCTGTGAGTTCATCTCCCGTGGGGACCCTGATACCAACAGCCGTTGTATGTTATTGTGAGAAAGTCTCAGAGTTTGATGTTGGAGGATAAGGGAGTTGTTGTATGCCTTTGTAGTCCCAGTCATTGTTACTGAAGACGGATTTATTCCCTCTGAAATCCAAAAGAAGGCTGTTCTCAGCCTATCAAATATTCTCTGTTTTCCTCAGTTGTCACTTCAAGCATGGATTATACAGCATTTTGTCTGGGCATTCTTAATGTTTGCTTTCTTTTTTCTGTACAAAACAGATATTCTGGGAAAGTTATGAAACTGCTTGGCTGGGTTTCCTTTCTTTAATAGCATTTCATTTGAGTTTTGAGTTCATTTGAGCTATGTGTTATGGTAGAGTTCACTGATGGTCAAAGCTGAAGCTCAGAGTTTGTGCAGCTTCCATTTGCATTGTGTGATGATTTTTCAGTCAGCTTTTGTGGAGCGACTGGTTTGTAAACTTTGTTTAAAATACAAATGGGAAGATTTAATAAATTGTACAGATGAGGAGAAGAAAGGTATTTATTCCATTGCTTATATTGATGCATCCTAAATGTAAGCAGGTGGTCTATTCAAAACTAATAGCATCATAGAATCACCAAGGTTGGAAAAGACCTACAAGATCATCCAGCCCAACTGTCCACCTTCCACCAATAGTTCTCACTAGACCATGTCCCTCAACACAGCGTCTAAACGTTCCTTAAACACCTCCAGGGTCGGTGATTCCACCACCTCCCTGGGCAGCCCATTCCAGCACCTGACCACTCTTTCAGAGAAGCAGTATTTCCTAACGTCCAGCCTGAATCTCCCCTGGCACAACTTGAGGCCATTCCCTCTAGTCCTATCACCAGTTACACAGGATAGTACTACCTGCTTTTGGGAAGCTGCTGTGCAGAGCGAGGGCTCTGCTAATTGCCTGTCTTTATGATCACCAATGATTAGTGGAAAATAGTGACTTCAGCATTGTAGGAGGTCGTTGTTGGAAACCTACTACATGAAATTTTATGCCAAACATTCTTATTAGCCATCTGATAAATATATATAACCAGAAAATGTAACGTTCTATGCAGAGTCAACTCATTTCCCATAATAAAACTGACCCCCTCCCAGCATTGTTGGTTGATTTACATGTTCTTAGCAGTTGTTATTAATGTAGTAACACAGCTGTAAATTTCTTTTTAAGTGAATTGAAATCAGAGTTGTTTAACTTTAGAATCAAGCAGATTAATTTCAAACCCTCTTTCAATTTCCTGGGTTTTTTTGCAAATTCAGCACAACAAATCAGCATAAACACTATCGAACATTTAAAATCATTTATTCCAGTTAAAATCCATTTTGAATTCATTGTGAGCAGAACATACTGTAAGCCTGCCTGTTGTATGAAAATACTCTCACTGCTGCTCGGCAGAGCAGTTAGGTGTATGCGTGTTAGTCACACAAGTACACAAAAATTCAGCGAGACTTCCCGGTTGAAAGACAGCATGAAAAAAACATAGTACAAATACCAGAAAGCATTCAATCTCTGTTTACAGTGGTTAGCAGATAATTTTTATGCCTGAATTTAATAAAAACGTCATTCAGCTCAAATAAGCCGGAGATGGATGTCGTTACGAGATTTACATACCATTAGCTCACATTAACTGATTAGCAGCCGAGCTCTGTGGTACAAGGCTAGTTAGATACGAGATCTGTGATGCCAGGATGCTGCCGTTAAAGGAGGTCTGCCGGCTGCGTGCTTGTTTCCTCTGCCTTTGTAATTACTTGATAAAATGAAGTGCATCGCTGTGAACAATAGACCCTTTGGAGCAATCCAGGCTGGTCAGCAGTCTGAATCCGCATTTTAAAGCCATCATAATTGCCTCAAACTTAAGAGTTTCCAGGGTGCAGACGAAGGTGTTGTCCTCCTTCAGCACAAGTCGTGTACCATTTTCAGACTTTATGAAGTATTTGAATTGAATTATATTTGAAGAGACCGAAAACTCCTCTGGAAATCCATCCAGCCTGCTTTTGGACACCAGTACGATTCGGGATTTTATTTTTGCTATGAAATCAGGAGCGTTACAAAAGATCCGGAGCCCCTGCGAACGGTCGTGGCTGTCAGTTATTTCCAGGAAAGTGGTCTCTCGAGATGCGAGCTGCTCCTTCTCCCACCTTGATTTCACTGCATCCGATAATACCTTCAGCTGAAAAAAATCTGCTTCGTGTGCCAAAAGTTGATTTTCTCGAAACCCTTCCGGGAGAAGAAGTTCTCCATTTCGTAGGAAGTTCAGAATGTGTCTGAACAGGAGTCCATCTCTGTCTATGAAGTAATGTCCATCTGCATCAAACGGGCACATTATTTTTCCGTTGATGATACCTTCAAGGAAAGAATCTGGGTACTTGGTTAGTGTTTGTTTTTGTGTGATGTACAGATAGCCACCAACATTCAGAGTAATCAGAGACGTTTTATAGTCCTTGTCTTGCTCAGAGCCCTCGAAGTTGCTGTGGTTTTCTTCAGATTCCTTTGCTCTTCTGTTTGATTTTCTCTCCATTATCGAAGCAAGCACAGTGATCTTGCTTTGTTCTTGTCAGCTTGAAAAGAGAGAGATTTTTATTTAAAAGCACCTTTCTTCAGCTCTGGCACGATGTTGGAGTGGAAATGCTGCTAGCATTGCTCGGGCTGTCAGCTGGGTTTTGCAGTAGGTGGCGTATCAGCTGTGTATGCAGGGAGATGGCAGGAATATGACTGTAGAGGGAATTTGCATTTAACTGTGTGAGGGAAGGAGGGGATTAAAAACCACTTCCCTTTCTGTCCTTACACCTAGGAAGTTTACAGAGTTTTGAAGGTTCCTCACAGAAATGAGTAATGCTATTCTAAAGGGCACCTTGTTTTTGATGCTTTGAAACGTGTTTGTAGTATCAGCTGGCCAAGTCGTGTGTAATGCTTCTGGAGTTAAACACTCCACTTCCTTTACGGTTCAAGGATCTCAGTTTTCACAGAGCTTTTTTTTTTTTTTTTTTTACATTTTCCTTGTACTAACTGTGGTGCCTGATCATACAGCAGGGCAGCACTGAAGGTGAAGGCATTTCTGGTGGTACGCAGAGAGGTCTCGCTTATGGATATTCCTCACGTACAGAATATGTGTGTGGTACTAAAATGTTTTCACACTGTTACTTTGGAAATGATGCTGAATGCTTGTCCGTCTGACAGGTTTAAGTTTGTGGTGAAAGCTTCCATTTTCGGCTGATAGAAGCATCTGCACCAATACAAGAACTCCAGCCTAATGAGGTTTTGCTTTCTCTGTGCCAGAGATAAAAACTGTTTCAGAGAGGAGAGCTGTTTGCTGTTCACATTACTGGTGTTTCTCGAGTCACTAAGACTATGTAGCATAGAGTCCTTCTTTTTCAATAGCAACAACTGCTGCCCCGTGGAACAAAGGGTTAGTGTGCTCACAGACAGCGCTGAACATCGCATAACGTTACAGCTTAGCAACACTTGTGTATTGGGGGGGAAGCAGCAGCGGAGCATGCTGCAATCAAATGGCTGTCTTCTCTCCGTGAAGCTGCACTGAGATTGGCTTTCGGGCTCCTTTTAGAAAAGGTTTCCCCTTTAAGCAGGGAAGGGAAGGCTCCGCACACATCTGTGTGTGCATTTCCTGAGGCCAGGGGGAGCGAGCGGGTGGGAGGCACTGTGTGCATCCAGAGCAGTGAGCACTACGCTGGGCTGGTTGGGGGGAGCTGAGCCCATCTTTGTCCAGATGAATTTTTCACTTCTACAGGTAGATGCCTCCTGCTTTGCCTGATAAACAACAGAAAGTCAGATGATCCTTCTGTGAATTCTTCTGCTCTGTTTCTAAAGATACTACTCATACTATTCCCACTGTCTCTAAGGCTGTTTATTGATAGTGTGGAATCATCACTATAATATTTTATTAATTGGTAATTAAACATAGTAGAAATAAATGCACTTCTTGAATTTGCTATTCAGCCTTGCCAGGGTATCGCTACCACTGATACTCTAGGTTTTTCTGCTGCTGCGTGTGATATATTAAACAGATATTATTCATTAGATTTGTTTTATCAGGAATTAGTCATGGTTTTAATGTTAACTCTTTGATGCCGTTGAAGCATTTAGCATCATTTCAGCAGGAGATTTCAACCACTTTCTGATTTTTAAAACATTCAAACTTCTTTCCAAAAATCAACTCCATTCACAATTATTGAGAGAATAATCAAGAAAATGAAAGAGTGGAATAGTTTGATTTAATTTTTTTGTCATTGCAAGAGAGTTCCATTCAAATTTAATTTATTGTCCAGCGACGGAAAATTCAGCTGATGTGCTTCCGTCGTATATAACTTCAGTGTTAAATATAATGTTAGCAGCTCCTAAGAGAATGATTTCTGTGGTGCTTTTGTCTTGCATGGTGTTGTTGAAATACTTTGAAGCTGAACAAGTAAAGTCCTGGCAGAAGTAAGCAGGGATTTCCAAGAAGCTGAGGTTTGTAAAGGATGGGAGTTTTTTCCACAGCAAGCTGAACTCTCTACATTTTAAAGAGGCAGCAGTTACTGAACTGTATCTGCTCTTTTGATTTTCCATGCTCATAATCTTCTGAATATTTTGATACTTACAGTTGAAATTTTCCACTTTCATGAATAAGTACATGTCCTTTGAAATACCATGCTAAATCATTTTAGTGGTTCATATGATAAAATATTCAAAATCTATTTGATATGGCAAATAGACTGTGAAGATCATGAATATATGCATTTAAACCTTTGAGGCTTGAAACATTTAGAGTTGATGTAAAATTTTACTCATGACAAACCCATGCAGCTTTACTTCACTGCAGCTGACGGTTGTCTGTAATACAGAATTTGAAGCTGGCATATCTTTGTGACAACTTTCCACTTCCTGGGATCTACTATGATATGTCTTTTCCAAAGAGCTCTCATTCTTTGTATGCGCTTGATGATGCATATACTACTGCAGTGCCTGTAGGTTTAGTGAAGTAGAAGATATTTCAGTGGCTTCACATAGCTCAGTGTATGCCAGAAGAACGGGATTACCTTTTCCCTTCCTCTGGAAGATTGTCCAGAAGTCCATTTTGGTAAAGGTAGGCAACTTGCATGCAAGTCTAGAGACTTTGCCCAGTCTTCAGCTTTCAGAATCTTTGTGTGCTGTACTAGGAGTGGAGGGAACTGCACTCTGTGTGTCTCAGTCCTTTCTGCTTCCCACTCGGATCAAACAACTTGCTGCTGAATGCTATCCCATGCTAAAGGTTAACTGCCTCTGTTTCTGCTCCATACAACTGAATTATGCTTGCTGATGTTGGTAGCTAGTGATCGTGAAATAACCATCTCTTCCCAGGTTGCTAGTGCATCACCTGGTTGCTAGGACTGGCTGTTTAGGTGGCACTATCGCACTACAGCTGTCCAGTTTCTTCTCAGACACTGTCCCAGAGATGGTAAAAATGCAGTGCTGCCATCTGTCAGCTACAAAGACAAAGAGAGCTGAGGATAATGGAGGTAGAGAGCTGCCCCTCATTCTTTCTGATGTTTCTTTGTGGAAAAAACCTTCCTCTTCTTCAGCTTCCATCTTTTTCCTGACCCTGTTGATCAGGAAGCAGCACCTGGTGAAGCTTGAGCATGCCATGGAGCTGAGGATTCGGTGCTGGAGCACACCACAGAAAGATCAGTGCTTTACCTAGGCTTCATCTTACTTAAGCATCTGAACAGCATCAGCTTCACTGAGAGTCTGTTATCAGTGAAATTGGCCTGGGTTACAGAAAGCAGCTAGTTTTATTTCAGTACAAAATGATAAAAGGGGAAATCTACAGCTAAAAGAGGTGGAGAATTTTTGAAGCATGTTAGGAAGCCACGCTAATAAAATCTGTTTGGGTTATTGAGGCATTTTTTTTGTTTGTTTAATGCTATAACACAGGAAGTTGGCCAGGTTGTAGCAACTAAACCATTCAGTAGTTACCGTCTCACAGTAATAGCAGTATAGCCATTTTCATCCCAATAAATAACTGCAAGATGTTGATTAACAGCCACTGAAGACAAGCTCTACACACTAATTAAAACCGAAGAACTTCAAATAAGAAAGTCTGAACATTCAAGAGTTTTAGAATAACTGTCTATGAAGTTTTACCAGCAGTTACTGTTGATAATTTTCAAAAAATTATGAGCACTGCAGTTTTGCAAGACTGAAGAAATGATGTGTCAGTATTCAGAAGGTAAATTGTATGACTAAAGCATATGGAAACAAAAAGTGACTGTGTGAAAAACAGTAAAACATCTCTCTTAGAAATTGTAGTAATCAGAAAGACCAACACAATGGAAAAGGTGTTACAAAAGAGGTGGAAGGACCAGCAGAATAGCAAGGTGCTACAAGGGAAGGGAATATCACTCACCCATATCAGAAGATTCTACCTACACAGGGAAAAGCTTCTACCAAGGAGAGATCTCCAGAATGAGATCCTTTCTCAGTGGCAGTCAGCCCTTAAATGAGGCCTAAGAGCCAGGCTCCACCCCTTCCAGTCACACAGGTGAATTGGCTTCACTTGTGCTCCCAGGGCTGACTGGGTCTTTCCTCCAGGTGCTCAATCAGTGGTTCAGGCCATGACTCAGCAGTTCCCATGCAGAAATCAATCAGTTGAAAATTAAGGGAGAATGATATGATACTAATCCACATGGATGTAGGGAAATGTCAGGGCTTGTGGTATGTGTTTTTGTGGAAGGAGAAAGGCTGAGGTATTGTCCTGTGTGTAGTGAATGCATCACGAACAACTGAAATGAGGTCATCATTGTGGGCAGTGCTCAGCAAGCTCTGGATCCTGCTCCATGCATCATCAAGAGAGGGATATGAATGAGCTGAATTTTCTCAGACCAGTTAAGAAACTGGGAAATAAATCTACTAGAAGATTTGAGAAAACATGGCTTGTTAGTCTTAATGGAGGTGGAGAGTAAGTAAGTGCCTGGATGGGCAGAAAACTTTTATACCTAGCTGTTCAGTTTAGCAGCCACAGATCTAACAAGGTCTAGGTGCTGGCACTTAGTGCTAGATGCAGTCAGACTAGGAAACAAACACATTAAAATCTCCAAGCCAGCCTGTCTTACACTATGGCTCTTTGTCTCTTTCTCTCTCCAAAAAACTCTATCAATAAACATGTTCTGCACAGTTCCAGTAAATTTCCCCAGTGCCTGTTTACTAAGACTGCCTTAAGCATTTTAACCGCATTCTTTTTTATTTGATGGTGATCATCAGCAGAATTTGAAGCTGGAATCAACATCTCCCTGTCACTTCTCTGAAGGAGTCAGCATTGAAATTCCTTTATGGGTTAGCACGGGGATGCTCAGGTGCAGACGTGAGTGCGTCTGGTGGCTGCTGCTGCTAAGGGTTTTATAGAGCAGCCCATCTAGCACTGTGCTGACCGTATGCTTGTACCTCTCCCCTGTGTATGGTCACTGATGGTGTCAGACACATGGGGAAACGTCTTTTTTCCCATCTAATCACTGGTCTTAGCTAGTCTTTGAGGCACTGGCTCATTTGTGTTGTACTACCTGGTTTATTTTGAGGAGGTATTTTTAATGGGGAATTTCTACTTTCGTGCTTTATTCCTTCTTTGGGTTCTAGGTTGATGTGACTGTACTATGGAAGTGTCAAGGCGGATGTGACATTTTGGATGTCTTTTCATTGCAGCTCTGGCTCTGCAACAGGTGAGAAGAGATTCAGGTTTCTGAAGTTAGAAAACATCGTTTGGTGATTTAAAGCTAATTAGGCTGTGAAGAGAGTAAAAACTGTTTCCCTGCTACATTCTTGCATTTGGAAGTTTGCACGCATCTCTGCAAATTTATTCTGATAGCCTCACCGAACGACTTAAAATCCCCAGGAGAGTCCAGGGAAGGTGGGACACAAACTGCAGCTTCTGGGTAGTGGATAGATTTTGACACTAGGCTGGGTTAGCTGTAAGGTATTCTTGGACACTGCTGTCAGCCTTGTACTGAGAATCCCACCCTTGTAGTGGGATCATTAGAAACCAAGTCCAGGTCACTGGTAATGAAAAGGGGATGTTACTGAAGAATTAAATCAAGAGATACTACTAAGGATTATCATGTTTAACTGGTAGGTTCCCGGAACTTTCTGTATTTCCTTACTAGTTGGTATGGGGAACCTTTTTGATTCACTGATAGTGATTCTTAAACCATAAGAGTAGTTTCAAAATTCAGTAAGTGTTTTGTGCAGAGATTGATAGTGCAGTGTCCAGACAGCTGGGCTGGATGGCTCAGAGGAGTACAAGCTGATTAACTTTGTGCCATACAAACTAATGGAAAAATAGTCATGGAGTTCAATGGGTAGAAGTGAACAGAAATGTGCTGACTACTAGCAAATGCAGTTTTATGTAAAGTTTTTCTGCTCAAACAAACCTAATTTCAGTTATTTGGGGGACTGCAAATCTGCCTAATAAGGTAACAACATATTTGCAGCCTGCTCAATATCTCATATTGCACATTATTTAGGATCTCGTGACATTCTGATTTTTGTCTAAAAAAAAAATTAACAAGTGTGAAATAAGATTAAAAAGTAGCTGACAGTTATCAGAAAGTAATTATCAGTAAGAAGTCACTTGGGTTGTAGTTTGAAGGGCTTTCTCCAGGATTAGCAAGAGGGGCAGCAGCAAGCGAGAATCACTGCTTATAGGATGTGTCATGATTGACACAAATGCTGGTCAGACAGTGAATAACTGTGACAGGACTGTCATAGTGTGACCTGGATCACTTGATTCACAGAATCTTTTTAAAGAAAATGCATTTTAACCAAGACAGAAGCAATTATATATATGTATTCCCTAAGAACAGGGAATGCAGGGTACAGAGATGAAACGTGAGGCTTGGGAAGACTCAAAATAGATACAGTAGTGATATAATAAGCAATCAACTCTATCAAGCCCCTGAGCAATTGATCTTGGGGGGAAACACCGACACAGAACAGTTCACTGAATCCTAAGAGATGGGGCCAATTGTCTTCTGAAAGTCTCCCTTCCTTTGTTGAATTCAGAGTGTGCAGAATAACCTTGAGATGGCTAAAATGAGGCAAGGTAGATTTCAAGCTCATCTCCTGTAGCTATTATTTTATTTTCTTATGTGGTTTTGGTAAGACTGATACAGAAGTATTACATCTGTTTTCTGGTCTCCATGTTGTTAAAATATCATTGAAAGGTTGAGCTAGTGCAGGTAAGAGCCGCATGACTTTATTGAGGTGTGGTTTTTATTGAAGTGCTTTATGGTGAGATAATGCATGAACTTTAGTTACTTCATTTATTGAAAAGATGATTGAGAAGTGACTTGATTGCTGTGTAAAAGTGCTTTCACAGAGAGAAAATACCAGGTACTAAAAGGCTCTTTATCATAATATAGAAAGACATAATAAGAACCAAGTGCCAGAAGCTGGAGACAAATTCATATTGGAAATGAAGCACCAATATTAGTAGCACTTTAGTCACACACAAGTTATTAGATTCTGTACGGAAGAAAAAGGATAACATTTAATTGTCTGTGATGCACAGTCAGTCAGGCAAATTGGCCATGTTGTTTCTTCTCATCAAAACCTTAGGAACCAGTAAAAATGGAAATGTTTTCATAAAAATGATGCTTTATTTTGTTCAAAATTACCTGCAAAAGTGTGGTATTCTTCTTCCTTTAAATGATTTAATTAACTTCTAAATCAAAGCAGTAATTTTTAAATTAAATCGTTTTCTGAATGTGTGGTGTTGAAGTAATTGCTGTCTGCATTATTCAGGAATTTCTAGATGTAATAGTATTTCAGTTGATAAGGCATTGGAAGAAATCTCAGGCATCTCCGAAATTGCCTTGTGTTACTGGATGTCAGGTTTTCAAAGCGTTGCTGTTCTCTTCAGTGGTATTGTCAGCTGGAACTGACAGTGGCGATGTAGCACCCTGCACCAACAACAAGATAAGACCGTCTCTTGGAAGGAATTTTTAAATAGTGAGGGTTAATCAAGGCATTGAAGTTAAGAAACTCATCCTTTCATTTATGCATGGCTATTCCAGGGAGACACAGGTTTTACATGTATTGCACTGGCTATGCCGAAAAGAAATGGTTGAATTGGCACCATCACCCTCCATGCACTAGGACACAGTCATAGAAAATCATGTACTTGGCCAACCTTCCCATCTCTCTTCCTTTCTGCGTATGGTTACTTTTAGTTTTTAGGCTTTCCCTTCTTTGCACAGGGGGCTGATACTACCACATTGCTCTGTAAGTGTTGTTGCTTTAGGCAAAAAGGTGTTCGCATCAAGCTACAAAGCAACTGCTACAGAGGTGAACGTGGAGAGAACAGTATTAACTACAACCTGGTAGGTGGTTTTCTAGGTTACTAGCAGTATTTTTCTTCTTTTTTCCCCAAGCATTAGCACATACGTAGTGCAATAAAATAATGTGCCACTGATGAGCAGTTTTGTATTGTAATAAGATGGAAATTAATTACTTCTTTTTCTGACTGTAAAAACAAAATTAAATCTCATTTTATCTTTCACTAATTTTGCATATTTTGGTGGATAGGTTCTCTTTGTAGATAGGTTGGTTTTTTTTGTTATTCTGGCTGTATTCAATGAGAATTTCTAGAAAACCGTTCCTAGGTAAGTTGAGTGCAACTATCTGAAGAAAGTAGGCCCACACAGTTATCAGCCTTTTATTTAAAATCTTACCTTTGTGATTCATTCTTAATATGTAAAACATCTGATGGCAAAATGAAGATATGTTGGGAATACCAGCTGTTCAAGAAAGATTTTCCTTCTTTTTCCTCAGCATCAAAATAGCAGAGACTTTAGAACTTAATTTGACATTGGGGAATTTATTATTACATTGTATTTATTAAATGCTGAATTAATGAAACTGAATGCAAACTTTGACTGTGTTGGTGAATGTTTTTTAATGTCCAATTTTGTTTTGTTGTCTTGTACTAGATAAACTTGCCCTGGAAGGAATAGTGGTGCAACGTGCTGAATGCAGACCTGCAGCTAGTGAAAATTACATGAAACTGAAAAGGTAGGACAGCTCTACTACAAATGGGTATGTGATACTACAAATGGGTATGCAATAGCTTACTTTGGTGCTTTTGTTTTCCAAGAGATGAACAATGTCTGTATTTTCATGGTCTTATATAAGATTTATAAGGGATTGGAGTAGATCTTTCTTTTGGGGTGGATTTTACTGTAGGGAATGAATGGAGGCTATCATGAGACTTACTCCTCCCTCTGGTGTGGTCAGTTAGGTGACATTGGCTTGTCACACTTGTTTTGTCATTTACAAAACTCTTACTAGAGCACACATCGTGCCTGTTGATATCTAAACATAAGAATACGTGTCTGTATTTGAATGTCATTAAAGGAACATTTTCTGAAGGCTTGAAGGTTTACCTATGTTTGGTTAGACAATCTTCTCGTGTGTATGCGTCTGTGTGGGTTGTCCAAATTGAATTCCATTGAACAGTTAATACTGTGCTATGGTAGGCAAGGAGCACCAGTGAAAAGATATTTAAAATGCCCCAAACGGGAAACAGTTTAGGGAGAAGTGCTCAACCTAAACTTTCTAGAAAACGTAGTAGAAGTGACATGAAGATCACAAAACATACATCTTACAGTCTCACTTAGTGACTGGAAAATAGCATCTGAAACATCTCAGAGTTGCCATGTGGTTCATACATGATTTGCATAATTAACTTGACGATGCCCTCTCTTAATAAATCCAATTTGGAATTCAATTGTGCATTATATTAAATACATATTTGCATATTTTAAGCATGTGGGTTTTAATGAAATCACTCTCTTAATGTTGTGAGTTTGTTGTTTAGAGAGAAATGCAAAGCAAGGAATTTCTGAAAGAGAATCAGCAACGCAGGCTTAGTTTCAGAACGTTCAAAATCAAAAAAGCAAAGTGATATTTTGATGTTTTGTCCACAATTCCTGATCTGTTTTCTGTGCAACATACACCACGCTTCCAGTATCTTGTTTTATTAACCTCCTCTTAGATCTAAACTGCTTCAGTATTTCCTTATTGTTTTTATTCAATTCTGAGACTTTATGTTCTAGCTGCCGGCAAATCAGTGCCATAACTTTGCTCCTATACAGTGAACTACTTCATTTCAGACTGTGTTCTGTGATTGCTATCATGATTTTTATGATCGGTGTGAAATGGAGCATGAAGCAAATGCGATATTACTAAAAAAGGTCTCATTCCATTCTGGTAAATTTAAATATATATGAATATAGTCTGTGGAATGTATTTGCTTCATAATTGTTTTAATCGCAGGTTGCCTGATCCGAGTGCTTTTTAGCATTTTGTACCCAGTCTTCTATTAGCTGATCAGATAAGGCCACAGCAGGAGGTCAAAACAGAACTGATAGCTTGAATGACATGCTGCCTGAACTTATAATTTTTCAGCCTTCTGTATTCTGTCACATGCACGCGCGCACAGCCCCTCCCAATCTTTGCTTTTTTTCATGGTGAACTCCTGCAGGAGCAACAAAGATACAAAGATGAAAGCAGGTTTTGTCTTTGGAGGCACTGAGAAGCTGAAAACTGACTGTGCCGTGTGGTTTATTTTTTTTCCTTTCCTGTAGAAAAATTGGCAGGCTGTGTATGCCTAGTTTCTAACTTTCCATGTTGTTGGAAAAAAAAGAATTAAAATCTCATCTGGTGGAAATCAGCATGAGATTTAGCAGATCTAGCAGTCACAGCCTCAGAAGAAATTGGTTTACGTCCAAACAGAATTTCTGGTATTTCAGTTGCAGAATCTAACTTTTCGCTCCCTTTTTATTCTCTCCCACCCTCAGCATGCTGCAGCTTGTATTTGTGCCTAAAAGACAAGTGAGAACATTGAAGATAAACCACGTAAATGATAGAATTGTGTTATATTAAACTACTTTTATTTGCTTTTTTATTTACTATTATGCTTTACATGAGAGAGACTCTCCAAAGATGGGATTGATAATACTGAGAAAACAGCAAGTCTGTTGTGTAGGCTTAAGTGCTACAACAATAAATTGACTTTGGGAAGGAAATAAAATTAAATGATAAGTTCAGTTGCTTCAGACTTTGAAGATCTAGAAAATGAAGTTAAGCTGCACACTCCTATAACTCCAATCGTTTGTTTTCTAAAAGCTGGCAGTGACATAAAGGGGTTATATGCTTCCCTGGTATCCAGTGCAGATACGGATCTCTTCTATTTCACCCTCTTTATCTGGCTCAAGGAAGTGGGCTAATGGGTATGGTGTGCAGCATCGTGTTTGGTTTCTATCCTGCTCGTCGAAGGGAGGGCAGAGCGACCGTCTTGTGACAGGACTGCCAGCAGTTAGGTGGGAGATGAGTGAGATATGTGAGTTTAAGGATGGGTAATGAGCACAGAATTAGATGACACGTACATATGGGTGCAAGTGTTGGCAAACCTGGCTGGTTGTAGGGCTTTTTCCTGGGAAACAGCCTTTGATTTCATTTTGGGAAGAGTGTAGACAGCTGATGTTCAGAACAATTTAAATGCAAGGTACAAACGTGTGCCCAGTCAGAAAAGTAAAACAAAAGTTGTGCGACCTTCAGTCGGTATTTTCCATTTTGGAAGTTGTGTTTTTGCATTTGTTCTGTTTTTCTGAACTTCAAGCTTGAGAAGAGGAACAAATTCTGTGGAACACTTGCTGTACTGCACGAGTACAGCTTCACGCTGTTGAATTTCCTAGATGATGATGATAATTATTATTATTTTAATTAACAGTGTATTTGTTCTTTGTAACACTGTTACAAAGTTAGTTCCCTGGGATTTCTCAAATTGTGTGCAACATGGTAGCTGGGTACCAGGCTGAAAGTTCTTAGGAGAGATTTTGAAGGCAAATGCAAATACAGCACAAGTATTTGATGAATGTGGTGTTTGATAGCTCTTGCCCAACAGTAATGAACGGCAAGCAAAAACTGGAAGGAAATCAGAGTCCATATTTCATTCTCAAACATGCTTCTCAAATGCTTGTTGCCTTTCAGAAAGGTTTTTGGGAGACTCTGGATCGGTTATACTTAACCCAATTTACTGAACTCTCCCAAACTGTATTCTAGATTTAAAAAATGTATTTTGGAATGCCTATAAGAGCTGACATTAAGGCTTCAGTGAGACCAATAATCTCTATAATTCTCTCAAGTAACTTAAAAGTACAACCTGAAGTGCTGCTAATGAAAATGGTAATTGCCAACAACAGATCTCATTGTAGGATTACAAGAATTTTGTATGTCTTCCTGCTTTTTCTTTTAAAAGGTTTCAGTGGAGAATGTGTTGAATGTCCTTAGAGAAAACTACTGGAATAAATGTGTGCTGTGGGCTTTTTGGAAAAATGGGTTGTAGGCTGATCTGGAATAGTTAATTGTCTTTCACCTTTGAAAAATCACATTTCCTTCCAACTGTGTTACGTAGGCTACTGTAAGTCCTGACATTTGCTAGCCTAGACCAAGAAAGTGAAATTTAATTAGTGTGGATGTGTTGAACTAGTTGCTCATCTCAAAAACATTGTTAAGAATATCGACTGGCTGACAGTTCAGAATACTGCTGAAAATGAACATTAAGCCAGAATTTTCTTGGTTGATTTTTTTTTTTTCCAAATACCCCCTACTAGGAAAAGAAAATGAATAATTTGACCGGCATGCCACCTCATATTTATTTTTGTAGATATTCTCAGTTGGCTATGAATTCCCTTTTGAAGAAAGTACGTATGAATAAATGCATGCATTTTCCACAAAAGCTGACGTGCTGCACGAATGCCGTTCGGTTTGTTTGAAGTGGGAGGCTGTTTCTGTGCACAACTGAGATTGCATCTGCCTGTCAGTCAGTGCAACCATGATTTTCAAGTATGGGACATCAATTTCTTTGTCTTGAAATAAAACTCACTATAGTTCAAAAAGATGTTCCCTAAGTACACCATTAAGTACAAAAAAAAATGTAGTTTTTCCCATTGTTAAAAACATTTCCAGTCCTAGCATTTTTGTAGAGAATAATGTGCATGCTCGTAAGGGTTAAGGCATACTGTCAAGAGACGTGCTGTATATTTCCCTAAATTTCTTTGGCATCCATGATTTTTTTACAATCAAGCAAGTACCATCCTACTTGTAAGCCAGTAGAACTTGGACTGCAAAGTGGCAGGCACAAAGTACTTATGTTTATACATACATTTTATCAATCTGGTAGCCTTCTGTGATGGTTTAACAATGGCAAGTGTAGAGTCCTACACCTGGGAAGAAAACCACATGCATCAGTATGAGTTAGAGGCTGACCTGCTGGAGATGAGCTCTGCAGAGAAGGACCTGGGTGTTCTGTTGGACAACAGGTTGGCCCTGAGCCAGCAGTGTGTCCCTGTGGACAAGAAGGCCAATGGTATCCTGGGGTGCATTTAAAAGAGTGTGGCCAGCATTTTGAGGGA
The DNA here is from genome assembly GCF_002078875.1 of Numida meleagris. Classification (NCBI taxonomy): domain Eukaryota; kingdom Metazoa; phylum Chordata; class Aves; order Galliformes; family Numididae; genus Numida; species Numida meleagris. The sequence goes on from NC_034409.1 coordinate 165,508,404, forward strand.
GGTGATCCTCCCCCTCTACTCTGCTCTGGTGACACCACATCTGGAGTACTGTGTCCAGTTCTGGGCTCCTCTGTTCAAGAAAGAAAACTTGTAGAGAGAATTCAGCAGAGGGCTACAAATATGATGAGGGGCTTGTAGCATCTCCTGTATAAGGAAAGGCTGAGTAACCTGGGACTGTTTAACCTGGAGAAGAGAAGACTGAGAGGGAATCATCGTAGAATCATAGAATGGTTTGGGTTGGAAAGGACCTTTAAGATCATCTAACTCGAAACCCCTGCTATAGGCAGGGACACCTCCATCTAGACCAGGTTGCTCACAGCCCCATCCAGCCTGGCCTTGAATGCTTCCAGGGAGGGGGCATCCACAGCCTCGCTGGACAACCTGTTCCAGTGTCTCAGCACCCTCACAAGAAAGAATTTCTTCCTAATATCTAGTCTAAATCTACCGTCTTCCAGTTTAAAACCATTTCCCCTCATCCTGCTGCTACCTGCCCTTATAAAAAGTCCCTCCCCATCTTTCCTGTAGGCCCCCTTCGGGTACTGGAAGGCCGCTATGAGGTCTCCCCACAGCCTTCTCTTCTGGAGGCTGAAGAGCCCCATCTCTCTCATTCTGTCCTCATAGGGGGAGTGCTCCAGCCCTCTCATCATCTTCATCGCCCTTCTGTGGACCTGCTTCAACAGCTCCATGTCCTTCTTGTGTTGGGGGCCCCAGAACTGGATGTTGTACTCCAGATGGGTCTCACGAGAGCAGAGGGAATCCTATCACTACTTCTAAATACCTCAAGGGAGGTGGGAGTCAAGTGGATGGGGCTGGGCTCTTCTCAGTGGTGCCCAGTGACAAATTAAAGGGCAATGGGCACGAACTGGAACACAGGGAGCTCCATATGAACTTGAGGAAAAACTTTGAGGGTGCTGGAGCACTGGAACAGGCTGCCCAGAGAGGTTATGGAGTCTTCTTCTTTGGTGATATTCAAAAACTGCCTGAGCGCTTTCATGTGTAATGTGCTGTAGGGAAACTCCTTTAGCAGAGGGGTTGGACTCTATGATCTCCACAGGCTCCTTCCAACCTCTACGATTTTGTGATTTTTTTCAGACTTTTTGGAATAGAGTAAAGAAGAGAAGCAAGTAAGAAAAACACGGTTAAAGTGAGATGTGTTCGGCAGCATAGAGGAGTGGTTATTTCTTGCTTCAGAGATCGTTTTGTTGGTTTGCTATGTAACTGCTTTGTGATCTTAGACTCTTTTCTATGTCTCTTTTCCCTTCCATTTTTGTCTTTTGCTGTTCTTACAAGTGCTATTCTGAGATTGGATTTTAATAGATCTGTTATATTACCATGCTATTTTGTGCAGTTTTATGAAACAGTTATAATTTTGGTTGCTGCTTCTGGCCATTATAAAAATGCTAACAAATAAGGAATAAACTACTGTTTGCAATGCAAAAGATATTTTATCATATTTCTCTTAAACCCACATAGTCAACATATCCTTCTTGCCCCGTTGTTTTCAGCTTCTGCTAGCCAGAATGAAAAGAAAAAGAAGAATAAAAAATTAAGCCTGGAACTTTTTTCCCCCAATATACTTCCTTGCTTATTAGTCATATTAATTATGGAAATAGGATACTCTTAAATTTTGCATGAATAGTCATTGGATCTCAGTTTCCTTCCTCTTGCAAATGCATGGAGACACAGGATGAAGAAAGTGGACTTCCTTGCTGGATAACTTACTGTTCTCCTTTTCTTCTGCCTTAAAATGGCATTGTTACAGTGCAACATGAAATTTGCCTTCTTTCTGTCTTTTAAGCACCATCAATTCCAGGTGACAGATGCACCTACCTTTCTCAGGAGTTGCAATTGTGCAATGAGGTGCTGCTGGGAGCTGTCATGCTCTTTTATAGCAGGCACGTGGGATGTTTCCTGTGATTTCTGGGGAGGCACATTGCTGAGAGGAAGCTGTCTGGAAGGTCATTTTCAAAAAGAGTAGAGATACTTAGGGGTGTGTATTTAAGAAGGGGCTTATGGCAAATATTGAATGGATTTTTCCTTATCCACAGGCGTAAGAAATCCAGAATTGCAGTTGAGGAGCTCTCATTGTCCTGTTTCTCTAATACAGGCTTTATATAGTAAAATTCCTCTTTGTCTGATTACCCTGCTCCTTTTCTCCTGCTATCACAGGCATTGCATTTAAGAGCATATCTACTTTGCCTTTGTGGTAATTAGCCAAAAAGCTATCTGCTGAAAGGGGCAAGACTAAAAATAGTGACTCTGGAATATGTTCCAGCTCCAATCCCAGCCAGTTTCTTCAGACCGAAAAAAGTCATGTTCAGTACCAGCACCAGAAGTCCTCAGTGCTTGTGTTTCCAGCAAACTAAATGTCAGTGACACAGATTCCAGCTCTTGAAACCAAAGCCTGTGGTGTCAGCAGTGCTGGAGGTCTTTCTACCCTACTGCTGCCGGGCCTACAGTATTTATAAAGGCATCTCTTCCACTAAGGTGTTTTCTTGATTTCAAAGAGGTTCTTCTTTAGTATTGACTGGGATTATCCTTCCTCTTCCTGAGTCTTAAGCAGCACCAGACCCTTCTTTTCAGCTACTTTTCCATTTGTAGTGTGGCTGTCACACTATAATGGGTGAAAACCTCTGAAAGAGAGTGCAGGTTTAGCTGTCGTGACTTACCTTGTGTTACTAGCCATACTAACCTTCTGGTTTTTCTGTTTACCATCATGCTTGGCCCTGTCAGAGAAAGTGAGATAGCTCACTGGTGTATAGAAAGCCATTTCTACGTCAGAGTTCAGATGTTAATTGTGGGTTCCTCTGGTGCAGAGCAGAGCTCAGGGAGGCTCGTGGATCTCTCCCTAGCCGCTATGCCAGATGCTATAGTCATGCTGAACACTGCGGGTGTTCTGGGCTCTGCAAAACTGCTTTGGCAGCCACCAGCCTGACGAGCTCAAATTTACACAATATGTAGAATGTCAGCACCACAGTACATCTTCTATTTTTAAGCAACTTTGTTCGCGTACTACTGATGATATTTGCAATTTGGGGAAGATCAGTATACTAGTATCGTCCAACAGCCACCCTGCTGCCAAAGAGCTCCAAAAATTGTATGATCTCAGTGAGTACTAAAAGTTATCCTTGTGCTAACTCACCAAGTGGCAAGCTCTTTTGGTGACGTATTGATTTCCTGGCTTATTGAAATATTTCTGAGATTTTTGACACTGTAAAAACACTAAAACTGTCTGGAGGGTGACATGGTGCATATGCTTCCCTCCAAATAGCACTTGTTATTTGGGATATAGCCAAGTTCAGAACAAGTTCATAGACGACAAACCATCCATCCTCCATTCCTGGTTCTTTTCTTCAGGAGTGTCTGTCTGTAGAACTCCAGTGCCTCTCAAACTGGGGTTCCCTGTGAGCAGTGAGTGATTTCATTCCTCAAGACTTGGGCAAAATTCCAGCAGGAGCTTAACAGCTAGACTGCCGTAGGGCAGCTACAGCACCGAGTGCGCAAATGAGGTATCTCCTGTGCTCCTCACAGGCTCTGTGGGTGGAAGAGATCACAGCTTTAGAAATTAACTGCATTACATTTGATGGGAGAGTCCATCATCCTCTAGATACCTCAGATGCAAGATTCTGAAGCATCAGTCACTATACAGGAAACATTTTACAAAAAGAGAATGTTGTTCTGCCACCTGCCAGTGCCCCAGTCTGGGACATTTTTTAAATGTCTGCGGAACTGAATTCAAATGAACACCGTATTTGAAACGATATTTTATCAACAGAATGTGACTTACCTGCCAGTGTTAGTGATGTACAAGTCATAAAATTATTCCTTAGGTGTGGGTCTGCACTGACTTTGAAGTTTGCAAATTGCTTTGTGTTTCTTTGGTGAAATACATTTATTAAGTGGACCTTGTAAACAATGATCATACAGTTATTTGTTATGATCTGTTACAATATTTCTGGCAGGCTGTTGCATGCTTTGTTTGCAGCCAGTGGTTTTGGCCAAGATTTAATCATTGCCAGTTCAGTACCCGTGATGTTTCACTGGAAATTCTGCTCTATGCGATAAGCTGGTACAATCAGTGGAGCTGAACACATACTCATCTGCAGTGCTTAGATAGAGCTATTACAAAGCTGGCCAAAGGTATGTTTGCTGCGCAGTGTCCATATGAAGCCACTGTGGGACTGGGATGCTTTATCCATCCCTGAGGAAGGAACTGGAAGCTTTTCCTGAGCTTCCGTTATGCCATGATTGCCATGAGTCATGAACACTGCTTTAAAAAAAAAAAAAAGAGCATAAAAGCACTGTGGGCTCTCTGCTCTCTGCTGTCCAGCTCTTTCCTTTCCTGCTGCCTGTGGAGCTGAGCCATTTTTTTGCTAACTACTCTGTAATCAGTAAGGTTTAGGATCAGTGTTACTTTGCATTACAGTTCTACTTGAGGTTGTTCTTGGATCATACAATTGTCTCCTGTAGCACACATGTCTGTAGGTCACTCCAAAAGTAATGTCTCCTGTTCATTTCTGTGGAATATACAGCAGATGCAAAGAGCATGGTAACACTGATAGAGAAAATTCTCATCTACAAAAATGTTTCAACAGAGCCACCACCATTAGCTATGCTTTTTGGCAGCGACAAACAGGAGCCTGGACGCTGTGCTCATAAAAATCTGCATGGCCATCTAGAACGTGGCTTGTCCTCCACATCATTGTTTCCACTGCTGGAACGTACCATGCATCACCTCACTGTGCTCACATCCACTGGTTGGTCTCCATAAACATTCAGCAAGCATCAGTGAATGTCCGTGGATGCCATTTTTTCTGCATAAGGGAATTCAGTGACACACCTTTGCTCCATCTGCACTTTCATGTCAAACACTATTTTGTCAGACTGCCCCTCTGCTGCCATCTGTCACATGACAACAAATTTAATGGAATATTGGTGGGAATGTTCAATCTCTATTGCCATGCCACCAACACCTGCCTCTGATGTTGTCAGCCCACGTAATAAAATAGAAGGCATTACTATTGGAATAACTTACATAAGAATAAATAATGCCAGAGATAACAAACTTCCAGCTTTATTAAGGTATTAGTCCAAGCATCCTGGCACACATTTCACAGAATCCTTTCTGCTGGAAGTGCAAAAAGCCCTGCAAAAAATTAACAGGTACAGCACCATCTTTCAGGTCCCAGGCATTCTGAAACAGTAATTGAGAGAAGTGTGAACAGCCTCCTTCGCTCAGTCCTAGCCAAAGTTAACACCAATTCAGTGTCTGTGTTAGATCTTTGAATGCTTCAGTATTTTTGCAGAAATATCTGGCTAACCCTTTTTTAATGCTGGTGGCAGAATGAGGAGGAACTGTACCCTGCAACATGTAATACAAATTTGAATTACTGTCCTGCTGTTCCTTCAGACTATGTGTGTGCTTGAGTGCTGACTGAGACCCTGCCAAAGAGGAAGATAAAAGAAGAAATAGTAATGAATTAAGAAAAGAGACAGCTCACCCAAGAGCTTTCTTCTGCTCCTTCTGCTCTTGGAGTATGTTCAATTCTGAGGCTTTGTACAGAGCTCCCATTAATGGATACAAAAATTTGGGATTTTACAGGATTCAGGATTCCAGTCTGCAGGCTGTGGAGACAAATGGACATCTATCCTCCTGCAGAATCAGTTGAACTATGTTAATTCAGGTCAGAATAAGGCAGAAAGGTGACAAAAGCTTCAATGTAAGCAAACTAATTGTAAAAAAAATACGCCAGTACAAGAACTTAACTTCTCACAGGTCCACTCTTTTTAGTCCCTAGACCATCACAACTACAGCCATGTGACCACTTCCAGTTTAAGAACAGAGAGAGATGAGAAAATTGTGAAGTCATTTTTGATGCGGTTTGGTTGGAGCTAGAAGCAATGCCAAGCTTATTTTTATCAGTTCTTGTCTTGTTTCTGAAAAAAGGAAAAGAAGAGATCCTATTTCTCTAGTTCTCCAAAAGTGTTAACTACAGCTCTATTTCTGAGGTTAGGAGGAAGCCCAATGTTCAAAACCTGGTGTAAGGCAGAATGTTATCTGCATTGTGGTTCATTTTTCCATCTGGGAAACAGACAGGAGAAATGAGAACACAAAAATATTCATGGCCAGATTTCTCTGTGTAAAAAAAGGAAGAAACTCCCAGCTTTCAGGAATATATTTTGAATTGAGAAGTCATCTTGAAAGAAAAATTTCACTGTATTGTAAGTGTAGGTGGGAGCATGAAAATGTATGATAAAAATAGCAGACTACATGAAAATCAACACTGGAGATGTTATATGCTAATATCTGAGAGAGAAATTTATCTAATACTTTACAATAAGGAAAAAAAAACCCTCAAGTTGTATTTCAAATTATTGATTTATTTTGAATTCTAATTTCAACTCAGACATTGGCTCTTGTTGTTGACTTCGGGAGCTATGGAGAAGAGTCAGGATTGTCTAGCTACTTTACAGTTGGTGTTCCATGTTGAAAAGGGAGACTTCAGGTCTTTCTCAGAAGTAAAATGCAGAAAATCAGTAACACATCTTAAAATTTTGTATCTGTGATCAAATTGCTTAGAGCACTCTGAAGTGGCTATATTGGAGAATGACCTCCTAGCTGATTTTCAAAGCAAGTGGGTGTTTTTGTAGGCTCTTGTAAAGCCTTCATGGATGCAGCAAGCTGAGAATTCCCGTACATGGTATTTTTGGTATCATGAGTAAGAAGTGATTTCTGTAGATTGACAAAATAGATATATCTTCATGAAACTGAAGAAGATTAACTTGTTTATATTGTGTAAAATAAGCTGCCCTTCAGGTAGGTAGTTTTATTCAGCACTGCTTAATGATTCTCTTACTATACCTAATATCTTCAGAAATACACATTTCAAATGATGTCTTCAGTGTCACTTGCTCTTGGTTGTTATCAGCGTGATGCAGTAGCAGCATCTGTCTATGGGAGTGAAATTTATGATAAAATCCAGCTAATTAAATCTCTACCAGATTTATATTCACACGTCAGGTGAAACTGAATCATACAAATATTTCTTATTACATTGTGGCAAAGTTAAAGAGTCTGTTGTCATTTCAAACCACGTAGCAAATGTTAAATAGACACCTAAACTCTTTTTTTCCTATCTTTCTAGCACAAATTGAAAGTAATATAAAATTCCCTTTATTACTGTGACGTAGACCAGAAAAGCTGTTCTGGGTAACTAAAAAGAAACATCTACAGCACAGTTAACACTGCTGTGTAATAGAGTAGGAGTAATGGTGTAGGTTTTATAAATTCATGCCTAAATCACCTGAACCGAGTGGTAGATTGTGAGTCTTCTTTTCTTTTTAAACTCTTTTTACCTCTATTTTGTGTTAGTAGATAAATATCCAATACAGTGTCCATTCTAGGTGGAGGATGCTTCTCACGAACTACTAGTTTGTGTCACCTGAGCAAAGGCAAAGTTAGCAAGTGGTTCATTCAGTTTCAAGCCAGTTTATTATAAACAAACAGGATAATTTTCCTTTTTTGTCTGTCCTGAGCACTTAGAACTGCGTGGTGTGGCACTGAAAGAATTATCTATTAATACTTCCTTTTGTTGTTAAACAAACAAAACTCTGAATGTCACTTTTTTGTACTCTGTGGAGAGTGTTTATTACATAACAGTAGTAAAAAATATTTTCTTACATTGTATTAACCTGTATGTTAGGCTAGTAATGTTAGCTTGGTTAGTCTTACTTTAGTAGGTAATTTATGTTAGCGCTAGTGTGCATGTGGTGATTGTTGTTTATGAGCATGCCTAAGAACCAGTGCGTGTGGAAAATGAATAGTGTTTTTGAATATTCAGTGAAGTACACTAGTTGCTGTGTAGCTGGTATCTGTAATCAGAGTGGTCTGAACATAGATTGGAATATGGGGATTCTTCAGTTTCATTACTTACTTCTTATAACCTAAGAGGTTTTTCTGTTACACACCTGTTTGCATTTACAAGTGTGCATTGTACAACTGAAAGAGAGGTTTCTCATTCTTTAACTAGCTAAGCATCTAATTTGTGGAAGTATAGAAGCTGGCAAAAGGGGGCATAGGATGAAATTCTGGGGAAATAAATAGGATTGTATTTTTAACTTCTGTGTGTACTGGGACTTCTGATGGATAAAGGAAATCAAAATCTGTGAAGGTTGCTTGAAAAGCAGCTGCCTGGCCTAAACAGAATCACAGAATTGCAGGGGTTGGAAGGGACCTAAAGAGATCATCAAGTCCAAGCCCCTGCTAAAGCAGGTACCCTACAATAAGTCACACAGGTAGGCATCCAGATGGGTCTTGAATGTCTCCATAGAAGGAGACTCCACAGCCTCTCTGGGCAGCCTGTTCCAGGGCTCCGTCACCCTTGCCATAAAGAAGTTCTTCTGCATGTTTGTATGGAACTTCCTATGTTCAAGTTTTAGGCCATCACTCGTTGTCCTATTGCTTTGCATCACAGAGAAGAGCCTGGCCTCATTCATTTGCCTCCCACCTCCCTTCAGATATTTATAAACATTAATCAGATCCTATCCTCAGTCTTCTTTTCCCCAGGCTGAACAGACCCACGTTACTCAGCCTTTCCTCACAGGGGACGTGCTCCAGGCTCTTTATCATCTTTGTGGCCCTCCACTAGACTCCTCCTAGGAGATTCTGGTTTTTTTTTGAACCGGGGAGCCCAGAACTAGGCTCAGTATTCTAAACGTGTCCTCACCAGGGCAGAGTAGAGGGGAGGATCATTTTCCTTGACCTGCTGGCCACACTCTTTGTAATGCACCCTAGAATACCGTTGGCTTTTTTGTCCACAAGGGCACACTGCCAGCTCATGGCCAACCTGTTGCCCACCAGAAAACCCAGGTCCTTCTCTGCAGGCATCCTCTCCAGCTGGTAAACAGGGTGCAGATATTCATCTAAACTGATGAGTGTAAAGCTAGTAAGTTACGGACTAATCTGCTGATACTATTTTCCAAAAAACCTTTTCAAACTGAATGGATAAAATACATATATATATTAATATAAGTAAGCAAAAAAGACTGTAAAACATCATGTAAGGGATCACAGGTAAAGTGTTACCAACCTTAGTGAAATCGTTGTTTTAGAAATAGATACACAAGTTAGGAAATAAAATGGCATGCAGTTTTTATTTGTGGTCAGTAAATTCGGATGAATTTATGCACCTCACTTACTTCTTGGTCCCTGAACATCTGGATGAGGGTGGACCAAGGCCCTTGAAAACAATAACCTCTCTTATAGAGGAATGCAGCCAAATTAAACATCAGTAATTAGTGGTGTGTTCCAATCTGTACACAGGCAGCTGTATGACTGGTGATGTGTAAATATTGCAGAAAGGGACATGAGTAATGAAAACAAGGAAGTGCCTAATTATGCATGAAGTAATTTGGAGTTGCATAGATTATAGATAGATCAATTTCAGAAACTAATGGGTGAAGTACAGGAGTCCTATATATCATCCAGAGAAGATGAATAGGATTTATAACTGTATTTGTCCAAGCCTTGCGTATGCAATCATCTTAATACAAGAACAAACATAGGGTTTGAGCCTGGGCTTCAGGAGACCTGGTGAATGCAAAGTATATTTAGTAGAAATATCCAAAAATTGCTAAAAAGCACACAAATTCTTACTGAGTTCAGAAAGACGAGTATCTTTTTTAGTGGTAAGGAAAAATCTTGTTATGCAATCAGCTTGGATGCCTACTTGGGCCTTTGGATATATTTGTACGTCTATATAAAAAGTGAATCATGCACAAGACAAAATTTAAAAGGCAAGGATTAAATTTGAATTTACTGCTGTGTTGCACCAATTAAGTGCTTTTTACAAGGTTTTAGGGCCAGAACTCTAAACCCTGTGAAATCAGGGAGGAAGACGTCCATCGATGGCAGCAGGTGTTTTGTCCAACCCTTTCATGGTGGTACAGTCATATGCCTTAGCTGTCATTTGTGGTCGTACCTTGCTGTTTTCTCACTGCTCTGCCTCTGCTATGTAAGCAAAGACAATATGGTTATTGCAGTGTTTGTTGTTGTTTTCCTGAAGCACAGTGCAAGGTTGGGACCATCCGTTCTGTAACACTGCCTTCAGAATGACTGAGCGTTGCTTTGTTGCCTAGATGCTTGTCCGATAGCCTGGGTTTTTTGTTTTTTTTTTGGAGTACTGCATCCAGGCCTGGGGCCCCCAGTACGAGAAAGACGCAGAGCTCTTAGAACGAGTGCAGAGGAGGGGCACCAAGATGATCAGAGGGCTGGAGCACCTCTCCTATGAAGAAAGGTTGAGGGAACTGGGCTTGTTTAGTTTGGAGAAGAGAAGGCTCCGTGGAGACCTCATTGTGGCCTTCCAATACTTGAAGGGAGCGTATAAACAGGAGGGGGATCGATTGTTTGTGAGGGTGGATAGCGATAGGACAAGGGGGAATGGTTTTAAGCTGAGACGAGGGAGGTTTAGGTTAGATATTAGGAGGAAGTTTTTCACGCAGAGTGTGGTGACGCACTGGGACAGGTTGCCCAAAGAGGTTGTGGATGCCCCGTCCCTGGAGGCATTCAAGGCCAGATTGGACGTGGCTCTGGGCAGCCTGGTCTAGTGGTTGGCGACCCTGCACTTGGCAGGGGGGTTGAGACTCGATGATCTTTGAGGTCCTTTTCAACCCAGGCCATTCTATGATTCTGATTCATGCTTGCTCAACAATTAGGTCTTTTCATTAATCACCTTGAACATAAGCAAGTGCTCAGGACTTAGCTACTGTCTGAATAAAATAAATTGAACCTGGCATTGTTTTCAGTTAGATTATGAACTGAAAGTCCCCTGTGAAAGAAATTGAGGCTGAAAATGGTCATCTGATCTGAGCATTTGGGACCAGGCACATGTTTCTGTATTGCCCTCTACTAAGAGAAATCAGTAGTTTTCATTCAAAGAATAGACATTTTTCCTACTTTCAGAATATTTCCGAAGTTAAAAAAATTAAAGGTTGATGGTTTGTAATGATGGAGAGGTATTTCCACTTCATGACAATATTAATAAATAAGGGAAAGAAAAGTCAGATTTAGATGAGTTTAGCTATACAAAATCCAGCCGATAAGGCAATCCCCATGTTCAGGATAGCTTCTGGCAGGACTAGATAGCAGCCTTTTGGAAACAACTTGTTCAAAGTTAATGACTCAAAGCAACAACAGCTAGTAGCCAATCCCCAAGGGAAATGCTGCTGTATAGGTTTTTTTAAATAAATCAGATAGAAATATTTGATTCCGACAGCATTTTCTGTTCCTCACTAAATTGCCTCGAGGATGCTATATTTTGATTTCTGGATGGAGATTAAAGGGCAGTCGCAGCTTCACTGCCTCTACCTACAAATGGACGTGTTTCTTCTAAGAATCCCTAGCGTACGAAATTCTGTATAATGTCCCTAATCTCCTATGTGAGGTACAGAAAAGAAATCTTACAATTGCTGCCTGTTGGCCCTCTCTCTCTACTTGTTGGTTATCTTTTTTTCATCCATACCATTCCATTACTCCTTTTAGAAGTATTATTTACGTAGTTATGGTCTTTTTGTCTATTAAAAAAAAAAAAAAACCTTCTTAAAAAAACTCCCAATTTTCTGCAACATTTTTTTCTACATTTTCATTCTTCTTCATTTAGCTTCCAGTTTTAGGAGATTACTGATCTGAAGATAAGGAAGTGTCTGTACAGATACATAAGGTTCTTTTCCCATGCAGTTTCTTTGCTTGTGATGTTGATCCAGTCATGAGCATGTTACTTTATCCTATATAAATCTAGTATCTCTGAAACTGGTGTGATTTGGGCTTTGTTGTTGTTGTTGTTTTCCTTTCTCATTCACTTTAGTTCTTTTCTCTTGTACCAGAGTGTTGTCTTGGATGTCGTGTCCATCTTGAGCGGTAATTTAATTCGTCTGGAGTTTCATTGGCCAGCAAGAAGAAATATTTCACTTTTCCATTCTTCTACTTCGTTTTGGCTTAACTGTTTACCCTGCATGTTATTCCAAAGTGGTCTGTGCACACATTCAGAGCATAGCCAAGTCGGGGTTGTTAACTCTCTGTGTCCTATCCCTGTATTCAAGGGCCATGAAAAGCGTTACGTTTTAGATGGTTGATTTTATGCTGTGTTTTGAAGTGGGGAAATAGATGTCTGAAGACTCTGTCCAGACCAGATCTGAAGAGTGAAACGATGGTGGCACAGTCACTTCCAAGCTTCAAGCAAAACCATATTCATCCTTTTTCTTTTTTTCTTTTTCTTTTCCATCTGTGTCGGGGAGATTCTTCTTCCCTCCAATAATCCAAATTCAAAAGCTGTGCTTTTGAAATAATGCTTTTTCAACTTGTGAAGTCTTCCCATAAACTTTTCTTTTATCTTTTAGACTTATTTCCAATCATAGAATTGAAGCAGTAGATGTCTTTGTATCCCTGTATTGAAACCCATGCTTCTGTTGAGATAACTCTGAGAAGATAATTAAATCTACCACACATTTGGAATGACATTAGAAGTCTTTTTTTCCTAGTCTAGTGTAACTGTTTATGACATTTGATTACTGGCCCAGTAATTAACATTTCTCAGGACTGTCAGTTCAGCTGAGTGAGAAGAAATCACATCGCCTTATGTGTTTCCTCTTTCTCAACTGTCAGTTTTATTTAGCTGGAATGAGCACCGTAGCACATCCAAATTGTCATCTGTTTCTTATGGACCTGCATGGGACTGTGCTGGTGTTACAGAGGACAGACCGTACATCTGCTTGCTTCTGGAGGGCAGTCTTCACACTGCTGTCTCTTTCAGTTTTCCTGCTAAATCCAGCACGTTTTATGCTTGTCCTCTGACATGCAAACATAACGCATTATGTCAGATGCATATAACATGTTTTTGTAAAATCATAGAATATCCTAAGTTGGAAAGGATCCAGAAAGATTGTTGAGTCCAACTCCTAAACTTAAGAACATCTCCATTGGGACAAAGCAAAAGCCACATCGTGAGCAGTTAACAGTTGAGTGGCTTAGAGGCAGGTATGGAGCTGGCCAAGTGCCTGCTGACTCTTCTGCAGCACAATCTTTGATTCCTGTGCAGTTTGTAACTCCATGATTCCTGAGTTGTCCAAGTATTTAACAGTCCTCAGTACACATAACTTTCAGGATTTAATGTTTTCCATAGAATCAGTAAGGTTGGAAAAGACCTCTAAGATCATCTAGTCCAACCACCAACCCATCCCCACCATGGCCACTGTGTTCCCACATGCCTCATCTACACGATTATTGAACACCTTCAGTTGTTCAACCACCACCTCCCTGGGCAGCCTGTTCCAAGGCTTCACCACTCTTTCTGAGAATACATTTTTCCTGATATCCAACCCAAACCTCCTCTGGTGCAATTTAAGGCCATTACTTCTCATCCTGTCGCTGTTACCTGGGAGAAGAAGCTGATCCCCACCTCACCACAACCTCCTTTCAGGCTGTTGTAGAGAGTGATGAGGTCTCCCCAAGCCTCTTCTTCTGCTGACTGAACAGTTCCTTACAAAGAAGAGAAAATTGCCATTTTAATGGAAATACTGTCACATTAGTTGCAGCTTGTTATTGGCCTATCATCCTCACTACTGTGAAAGCGCAGAATCAAACTGTTGAAATCTCACATTGGCCTCTCAGGTGTTTAACTCAGATTTGTTTTTGCACAGCCAGCCTGGTAGGTGAGCATCTCACCATGCATCAGTCTGGTTTCTGCAGCAGGCATTTCTGACATCACCTGGCCTGCTGCTTATGGACCTCTGGGCTCTGGTGTACAGCGCAACTCCTGTGGCTACACCACTGGGGACACCACACTGTGGAAACCTGGAAAGCACCGGGCTGGAACCTAACCCACATTTTGTCATTTTTGTCACCACAGCAAGCTATGGAAACAGCACTTGTGAAATGACAAGAATCGCATTAATTGTAGTCAAGCAGCTGCTGAGGATACTGGGAAAGCATATTTTGTTTTGGGAACATCGTGTTTGGGTTTCCAAAACAAAATTTTGAAGGATTTCTGTTCCGTGAAAACTTTAAATGCTGGCTTACCTCCCAATTCAAGATTTTTTGTCTTGAAAACATAAAAATCATGTAATAAAAATTCAGATTTCCAGACAGCTCCACTTACGCTTCAGTTGGGGTATTATTTCCCTTTTTTTTCCTACATGGTATTAGTAAGAAACTAGATTACATCTATGCTTTTAACAATTGTAGTTCTCTCATGACTGCAATGATTGGTAGTATCCCAGTGTGCTTCTTCAGTTTTCTTTTGCCTAATTTCCTTTCATTACTTCATAGCACAGCCTTCAAATGGCCCAACTGTTTTTTTTGTTTACACCCTTGACATTCACAAATAATAATGTTTTTCAGCCCCTCCATAGCCAAGCTATTCCTATTTGTCTCGTGGTGTTCTGATTACAGAGTAACTAAGCAGCTATGGAAAATACACATTCTCTAATGTATATTAGCAGAAGCAGATGGTGCAATCTGTTCATGGATGGAGTTCAGTTTCTAAAACTGATTTAAGCTGGTTTGCAGCAAATACCGCGCTGGTACAGTCTGTTGTGGAATGTGTGTGAAGGGAGAGGTCCTGTTTTGTGTTGTTTGCATTTGCACTGAGGTAAAGGCACATTGCTTAAATCCACGAGGCTGTGTTCTTTGTAATTCGGTATTACCATTTTTCATTATGCTTTTCTGTTTAAAGCTGTGGGCTGCCAGTCCCTTTTGCAAACGTTGTTTTCATGTAGTCATTAATAAAATTTGCACTTGAGAAGAAATGATGGCAAATTATTTTCTTAATTTGTGAAGTGGAGAAGAATTTCAAATTAATTATAGCAGAGCTTCACAGAAGTTGGCATGTTTCCCATTGTAAAAAAAAAAAAAGTTTCCTCTTCCCTTCAGAATGAAGGATTTTCCAAAATTATTCCAAAACCATAAAAGCTGTTTGTGTTCTGTGTCTGCTCAGCCAAGCGCAGAAAAGAATAGCGTGTAGTTTTGTCTCCTCCAGCTCAGATAGATCCTGTAGCCTCTAAAGCAGGAACTGTTTAGGCAGAAATGATAAACTCCTGAGGCTCTGTGTAGCTGAATAAACAGACTAGCAGGGACAGCTTTCCTCTCCCCATTTACCACAAACACAAAGCATTTGCAGCTCTGGATACAGATGTTGCAAGCAATAAAGATGAGAAAGCGTTAGGTAATTCATGTTCCATTTCCTTCTGCACTGAAGGATGTGAGAGTCCTCCAAAATCATGTGTAGTTAATGAAATTAAAGGGTGCAGTGGAGTAGGGCAAGGACTCCAAAATATTACAGAAATACCGTGATACAGAAGTGTCCATTTGGAAGAAACTTGTTTGGCTTTTTAGATTGTTATCTACTTTTTGAGAATTAGATGATTGTTACAGCTGTTTCTTTCTTTGAAGCAATTCTGTTTTCCAGTTCTTTCTCCAGAGCATTGCTAGCTGCTCTGGACTTAGGGCTAGAATTTAAAATTTCATCTCCGACACAATGTAAACTCTGTCCACCAGCTCCAAGGCTGTCAAACATCACAACTTTCACAAAAGGTGATTTGTTTCTCTGTTTGTTTGTTTGTTTACAAAGCCAGTACTTAATATGTGAAGAAGGTACTTAGGTACTTTCATAGAATCATAGAATATCCCAGGTTGGAAGGGACCCATAAGGATCATTGAGTTCAACACCCAAAAATCAGACTATATGTCTGAGAGAATTGTGTTGTCCAAATGCTTATCATAGAATCATAGAACGGCTTGGGTTGAAAAGGACCTCAAAGATCATCGAGTCTCAACCCCCCTGCCAAGTGCAGGGTCGCCAACCACTAGACCAGGCTGCCCAGAGCCACGTCCAATCTGGCCTTGAATGCCTCCAGGGACGGGGCATCCACAACCTCTTTGGGCAACCTGTCCCAGCGCGTCACCACCCTCTGTGTGAAAAACTTCCTCCTAGTATCTAACCTAAACCTCCCCTGTCTCAGCTTAAAACCATTCCCCCTTGTCCTATCGCTATCCACCCTCACAAACAATCGATCCCCCTCCTGTTTATACGCTCCCTTCAAGTATTGGAAGGCCACAATGAGGTCTCCACGGAGCCTTCTCTTCTCCAAACTAAACAAGCCCAGTTCCCTCAACCTTTCTTCATAGGAGAGGTGCTCCAGCCCTCTGATCATCTTGGTGCCCCTCCTCTGCACTCTTTCCAAGAGCTCCATGTCCTTCTTGTGCTGGGGGCCCCAGGCCTGGACACAGTACTCCAGATGGGGCCTCACAAGAGCCGAGTAGAGGGGGACCACCACCTCCCTCTCCCTGCTGACCACTCCTCTTTTAATGCAGCCCAGAACATAGTTGGCCTTCCGGGCTGCCAGCGCACACTGCTGGCTCATGTCCAGCTTCTCGTCCACCAGGTACTTCTTTAACTCCAGCAGCTTGGGGCTGTGACCACTGCCTTGGGGAACCTGTTCCATGCCCATCACCCAGTCAGTGATGGTATTGTGTAAAAGGAAAGGAATGTAATAGGAGAAGTATGAGTTGAGAAAATAAGAACTGACATTTTGTAAAATGGTAAGTATGTGTGATAGACAGTAATTGTTCCTAACAATATGTAATGTATGCCACCAGTAAGAGTGCGAATGCCCTGCAATTCACATCATGTTGAGCTGACCTATATTTAATGCTGTGTATCCTGTGCAGATGGTGGTATGTGCATTAGTTAGCACAGAAAACTCCCTACATTGGTGTTAAACCATTAAAAAATTTACAGTTCTCAATATATCTAATCCCAAGATACTTCTTATAAGGTTAAAAAGTTATTAATGTTTGTGTGATTTGCCCAAAGAAGCTGTGGATGCGCCATCCCTGGAGGCATTCAGGGCCGGGTTGGATGAGGCCCTGGGCAGCCTGAGCTGGTGGGTGGCACTGCCCACGGCAGGGGGTTGGAACTGGGTGGGCTTTAAGATCCCTTCCAGCCCAAGCCGTTCTATGATTCTGTGGTAATACTGTTTTTCACTGGCATTTGATATGGACTTGCATTATGAATTAAAAGTTTTATTCTTGTGTATGTCTGTATTTTGATCTGTAGCCATAGATGTAATTAAGAAAAGCTATGCAGAGCACACTTTAACATATAGCGATCCTGAAGCTTCTTTCAAGACTTTTTTTTTTTCTGTGGAGGGCATATTCAAGTAAATTACACATGCATGGAGTCTGCTTTCACACAGGTCTTATGGACAAACCCAATTATACTGCTTCTTATTAGGGAAGCTAGACAACATTTGTGCTTCAGTCATTAACTGTTTTTGGAATTTGTCATGCTAGATGAATCTGTAATCGGATCTGTTGTTTTTTTATTTAGTAACTGAATAGGTACAGCTTCACAAAGCTTGGGTGAGTTTTCAGTGTGTTTGCAATAACAGACACTAATTAAGAGGAGAATATTCGTAGCAGAGCTCAGAAGTGCAGGGATCTAAGTTTGTTTCTTAACAAACAAGCTCTGTAGGGAGTGTTCTGAAGTTAATGTACTGAGCTGCCAAGCTTATGTTAAGGGGTTTTTTCTTTTTTTTTTAAAAAAAAAAGGAGAGCTTGTTATAAAAGTTACACTTTCAACATTCAAAATTGAATCTTATGCATTTGGACTCAGTTACCTCAAAACCTAGCCATTTCTTTCTTCTGTCTTTTGGTCACTGGTGTATTGTAACAGCAATTGAATGAGAGGTAACAGCCTTAAGTTGTGCAAGGGGAGGTTTGGGTTGGATATTAGGAAAAATTTCTTCTCCAAGTGGTGAGGCATAGGAACAGGCTTCCTAGGGAGGTGGTGGAGTCACCATCCTTGGAGGTATTCAAGAACTGTGTAGGTGTGGCACTGAGGGACGTGGATAGTGGACATGGTGGAGATGGGTTGGTGGTTGGACTAGATGATCTTAGAGATCTTTTCCAAACTTAATTATTCTGTGATTTAAAGAAGGCTTTTTTAAAGAAAATGACACTACTGCTTGGTCTCTGGGGCACGATTTCACAGAAAAGACCTGGAGGAAGGTAAATCAGATCAGGCTGAGTGATGCAGGACTGCTGTAAAACCATCCTACACCCAGCTCAGAGAGGAGCTTGCCTCTTCTCTCTCCTTGCCCCCTCCCAGCCACCAAGCACTTCAGCAGCTCCTACCCCTTCCCTATTCCTGGGCTCCATCCACATTGCTGGTTTTTGCCTCTGGCTTTGCTGTGTCACGTGTCCCCTTGCTCTGCTTGTAGAAGCACAGTTCCACTGATGGGGTAGCAGCAGTTTTCAGTGGAGGTGGATGGGTGGGCAGTGCTGTGGGAAAAGGGAGCTGAGGAAGCACTGGTCTCGCCAAACAGAGGGAAGTAAAATGTAATTAAGATCTTTGAACAAAGAGAGCGCAGCAGCAGAGTACTGTGCAGTTGGCAGAGGAAGTGGAGTTGGCTGAAAGAATGATGATCAAATTCAAGAAAAAAAATCTGTCTCCTGCTTTAACTGAAACATCTTCCAGTCTGCTGTTTAGTTTGCCGTGCTTCATTTCTTTGTTGGTGGCTAGCAGCAGAAGCTGGTAAGGTTTTCCCATTAGAGAGGATAAGCAAGGCTGCTTTTTCATGTGGGCTAAGGAGAAAGATAGGTTTATCTCCCTTTGTGTGTTGTTTATAGTGGAGGATTTCTAAGGGCTGCTGAGGCTATGCAGCTTTTCCTTTTAACCTAATGCTGATTTTGCTTGTATTTAAACATGCTTTCAAAGTTCACGTAGCAATAATTTGTTTCTCTTTGCTAGCTGGGAAGTGTTGAGTGGATGAAGTCAGCAGCTTACTGTGAGATATGTGAGAGCAGATGAGCTATGCGAGCTCACCTTTTCAGCTACCAACAACAGTGTGTAGTCAGTGACATGTTAACACATATCCATGTGCAGTGCTTTCTCGTAGCAGTTTCATTTCAGTGTCCTTTGCAAAAACCCCTTGCTGGTTGTTTCCAAGTCTTATTTTAACAGAAAGGAGGTTGGCATCCTCAAAAAGATGACCTGCTGTCTGGCATTTTAGGTCTGCAGACTAGGAAGGAAGAGATGGAAAAAAAAAAAAAAACCTTAAGAAATTGAGGCAGTGAGGTTTTCTAGGGAAGTAGTCCAAATGTTTCCCAGATTGCCACAAACTGTTAAATTGTTTACAGTAAATTTTAACTGGAAGCTCCCTAATCGAGCCAGATGCTGTGGCTGTTTGCAGAGCTACTGGGGAAGTGATGAGGTATGTGTGAGTGGAGCTTTAGAGGTGGAATTGCCTAGTTAGAGGCAGAGTGCTGGCGTCTGTAACTCCCTAAATGCTGAGCGAAGGGGAACCTTGTTCCAGTTGCCACCGGAAGAGGTAGCAGAGATGCTGTAGATTTTTTTTTTCCTTTGGGAACTTGTAGCCAACAGTCTGCCTCTTTCTTTGTAGCTTGTCTTTAGCTACATGAGCAGCTTCAGCAAAAGAACTGTGGAGCAAATTAAATGAGCTTGTACGTCATCTACTTGTTTACCAGAAATTCAAGACCTAGACCTTTGGAGGATTTGGTAAAGATGTGGCTTTTCTGTCTGAAAGACTCCTTCTTAAAGTTCTCCTTTCTTGTTGCTCATAGCAAAATGTCACAATGGTTGTGGATCTGCAGACACTGGGTTGAGATAACCCCAGTACCGACTAAGCACCACACAGCTGTACACCCCTGCTAGTGGGGGGGAAGAGGAAAAGAAGAGGAAAAAGGCAGAAAAGAAGCATGTCCAAAGAAAGGCACCGAAGCTTGAGAAGGGTCTGGAGCACAAGTCTTATGAGGAATGGCTGAGGCAACTGGGATTGTTTAGTCTGGAGGAGGCTCAGAGGAGACATTATCACTCTCTTACAACTGCCTGAAAGGAGGTTGCGGCGAGGTGGGGATCGGCCTCTTCTCCCCCATAACTAGTGATAGGATGAGAGGTAGCGGCCTTAAGTTGCACCAGGGGAGGTTCAGGTTGGATATTAGGAAAAATTTCTTCTCAGAAAGAGTGGTGGGGCACTGAAATGGGCTGTCCAGGGAGGTGGTGGAGTCACCGTCCCTGGAGCTGTTCAAAAACTGTGTGAGTGTGGCAGTGAGGGACATGGTTAGTGGGCATGGTGGGGATGGGTTGGTGGTTGGACTAGATGATCTTAGAGGTCTTTTCCAACCTTAATGATTCTGTAATTCTTTGAAAATGTGTGGTGCAAGATAAGAAATGCCTAATAAGCACAGGAGAAGTGGAAGAAGTGGTGCAAAAGCAATCACTAACCACCTCCCACTGGTAGACTGATGCCTAGCCAGTTTCTGAGCAAAAGATGGCTAACCTCCCTAAGCCTCCTCTTCTCCCTTTTTTATTGCTGAGCATGACATTGTATGAACTGGAACGTCTGTTTGGTTGTTTCGGGTCATCTGCCGAATTTTGTCCTCTCCCATCTTCTTGTGCCCCAAGGAGTGAGAAACAGGGGTAGCCTGGGTGCTGTGCAAAGGTGCTGTGCAAACACTGTTGAGCAGTAACTAAAATACGTCTGTGTTATCAGCATTGTTTTGATCACAGATCTAAAACAGCACCATAGAAGCTGTAATGAAGAAAATTAACTCCATCTCAGCATGCTGAAAAGAAATGTGTAGCTTTTTGTTGACAGAATTCTCAAGTCCTTGTTATTTATTACCATTTTTCTCAAAGCAGCAAGTGAAAACAGATTAGGTTTGGCAGGAAAATGAAGATTATTATGATTTCGAGACAATGGAAATTTTTTGTTTTTAATTTTAGAAATAACTAGTAGTTAAGAATTTAAAATTTGTCTTTTGAAATCCAAACCTAGATCATGTCTGACAAAGACACTTCACTTTTTTATGAAGAGATTTGGGGACTGATGAAAATGGGTACAGGAAAGGAAGCTGCATATCTGAAAATGGAAGTGGGAAAGAAGGCTGTATCTTGAAAAACATCGTAAAAAGGCAAAGCATATTGTGATAGTTAGGTGTTGTTTTTTTTTTTAATTGTGACAGAATGTTTTTCTATAAATGATGTAGCATAGCAAAACTAACATTATAAGCTTGAAGTACCATTGAATATTCCTTAGTCAGTAAGACGCTGGAGAAAAATTGAGATGATCTTTTAGCAATTATAATAGTCATTTCTGTCTTTAAAATGTATAAATACCTGAAAGTAACTTGATTTTTATAGATCTATTTTGTCTTGGTTTTTACATTAGGAAGTCAGATCTTGTCTTTCCTCTTATCTCCTCAGGCATCCAGTTCTAATGTTAGAACAAATTGGTTTATGATATCGAGAAAACTATTCACGTTGAAGTTTTCCTCAAAAAAGAAAGGATTTATAGCTGCAAGTTCCAAGTATGGGCACATGCTTTTGAACAGGGTAGTTTATTCATGTTGGTGGGAGTGGGCAGTGCAGGGTTGCAAGGGTGGACTAGAATTGTAGGATCAGCTATGCCAGAGGAGGACCCCTCTGGTCACCTTTCCTGGGCTTCATAGAGATGTTGGAAAGGAAAGGGGAGTTCGTGGAACACAGTATGCTGGCATAAAGGCTGATGGGTGGGAGGAGTGGTGGGTTTGGGGTGATTAAAAATGAATTCTGTCCTACCTTTCTCCTGCTGCAGGTGGGCGGCTGCCCTGCATGGGAAGGGCATGGTAGTGCAGCGCAGCTGATGGTCACTGAGACATGGCAAAGAGCAGGCAATGATACTTTCAGGTCCCACCACTCTTCTTTTTCATTCCCATTGAAGAAAAGAGGAAATAGCGACTCAAATTGCAGGCTTTCCTATGAACAGTTACTATAAATGAATGCTCACTCTCCCCAGCAGCCTGGGCTGGGCTGGGCTGGAGTGCTCTGCCAAGACCTTTGTCTGGAAGTCCCTGAAATTTGGGTAAGCTTAGGACTTCAAACTGCATAATTTTCAGAAAGGTATACATGGAGAAACATGGCGCAGGGTTAGGAGCAGTGCTTGTCTTTTAACCCTTTCACCCATGCTGTTGTTTTTAGCAGTATGAATTTTGTCAGCAGTGCTTCAAATACATTATTTCTCATTTGATTGGTTGGTTTTGTTGGCTTTGTTGATGTTTTAAGAAGAAACTGTTTTAGGAAGAGGCAGGAATTGCCAGCATCTGGCTCTGAAGCAAGAAAAAGCCTTCAGCCAGCAACAGGGAGGATAAAACTATTTCCTACACTTTTGTCTTGCATTGTAATACATTTTTGCATATATTTAAGCTCATTTGTGCATTTTCAGGAAGTCTTACCCTTCCCCAAAACTACGCAGCCATTTATTTTCTATTCCAACTTACCTTCTACATTGGCTAGCACAGAAGAGGAAGAAGCGGTGCTGTATAGTTGTCTCCTAAAGGATCTTTTTTTTTTAATAGCAACAACTGTAAAATACATGTGCACAGTTATGTACGTAGTTAAAATTGTACGTAATTCTTTCTAAGGGAATTCAGAAATACCTGTTGTCCCAGATCTCACCTTCACTCCAATTTCTTCTGGCATGTTACCTGATCTCTTCTTCCCTGTGTTCCTTGTCACCCTGCCAGTTTTCTTCCTCATCTCACATTGGTGGAGGTTGCCTGCATGCACTGGACAACACAACAGTGCTCTCAGATTTTCCTTTTGCCCAGTTTTAGACCTGTTTATTGCTGAAATAAGCCACACATATAACTTCCCAACTATAGAAACGCAGTGTGTCCTGCAGTTTTACCTCCTTAAAAACCGAGATGAGTTGCAAACAAATTTGTGTGCATGTAAGAACCAATGAAGAAGGTTTTGTTTCCCTTCTGGGCACTAAATGATTGACTATGATGACTGTAGTATGGAGGGGACTGTGAAATATTGACATTTACAAGCAAGTTTTCATTTCTTTGCAATATGTGCAATGGAATACAACAGGCCTTCCCATTGATGCATGGTGTGCCTGACAGCTGTGGAAGGAGCTTTTCACCTGTGCAAGTACTGTGCTGGCTTGAACCAAGCTCCCAGGGAGGGCAGGGGGTATGCAGAGTGTTTCACTCTTCACTCACTGATCGCAGGGCTGAGTGATCACTGCGAGGGCATGTGGAAGGAGAGAGCATCTAGAAAGGGTCCTTCTTGTCCCAGAGAGGGATATCCCAGAGTTAAGTAAAGGGAAGAAGCAAAAAAATGAAACAGCTGGAGTTGCCACTTGTAACCTTTGTTAACAGTAACATTACTTAAGATGGATCTCTAAGTTAAAAAGAAATCTTAAGCTTAGCCTCGGATGGCACGTCTACACCATGTCCCCAGTATGGACCAGCAACCACCAGAACCGAACTCTGTCAGCATCAACAGAAGAGTCTGTTAGACACATGTGAGCTTGATTAAAAATATCCATGACGTCAAGCAGACCTCATAATTTTCTTCATGCTGATTGCATTAGAGCATCACTTAAAGTGGTTAAAGTTAAGCATCAAATACTAAAGGAAAGATATTCAATTGTATCACTCCTAGAATGCTCAAGTCTGTCTTACTTTATCTTTACATTATTTATTGTCACAACCTTGGCCCAAAAGGATTTAAATCCTTTGCAATACTAAACTCAAAGAGAAAAATGAGAGTTTATTAATCAATTATTCCCATCTTGTCAAACAAACAAAAAGTCACATAAGAAATTGTTACTTACTGCTGAATTGTCATTCGTATCATCTCATGTTCTGTACTGGAGAAAAATATGAGGAACTGGGAGTCTTCATTTATGACTTGTCTCAAAATTAGGCCTGAAAATATCTCATATTCAAATGATTCATTGCTCAACCTTCAGCATACGTAGTTGAAGATATCAACTTCAGAAAAACCTAATAGGTTTCCTGACCGTAAAATAGTTGAGGTACTTTTCTTGAAATACCAAGATTTCAGGACTTAACATCAATTACAAATAATATACTATACTAATAATCTGAAATATTTTCTTACTGAAAGCTGACAAGTGTACTTCATAATGCCATTTCAATTCAGAGCTTATCCTTGTCCTTATAACCAGGGTTGGGCTCACTGTGTTTTGACTTAGTGTGTGTGCTGGGGTAACACTCTGTCTGAAAGAGTCAAAGGCTCTACACAATGGGCTGCAATTGTCTGCTTCCATTTAACATGAGACAACAGGACTTTCCTTCTTGTGACAAGACATGCTGAGTTTGCATGTTGCTAATTCTTATGTTTCAGAATATATGACAGAAAGCTTTGTGTAGTGACAGGTTGTCATCTTTCTGATTAGTTAATGTGCGTTTTTACCAATGAAGTCATTCCATTAATTTCCTGTGCTGTTTGTGGTTGTGCACCAGCATGGGGTTGTTTTAGCAGAATGTGTCCCGCAGGGTGATGACTCCCCATAATTCTCACAGAACTAGAAAAACTTAAGAAGATGGTGAAGGGTCTGGAGGGCAAGACTTACGAGAGGTGGCAGAGATTCCTTGGTTTGCTCAGCCCAGAGCAGAGGAGCTGAGGGGAGGCCTCATGGCGGCTGCAGCTCCTCACAGGGAGCAGAGGGGCAGCGCTGAGCTCTGCTCTCTGTGACAGCGACAGGGCCCGAGGAAACGGCATGGAGCTGTGTCAGGGGAGGCGGGGTGGGGGTTAGGGACAGGTTCTGCACCAGAGGGCAGTGGGCATGGAACAGGCTGTACAGGGCTGTGAGCACGACCCCGAGCTGCTGGAGTTCAAAGAGCATTTGGACAATGCTCTCAGACATAGGGTCTGGTTTTTGGTTGGTGCTGTGTGGAGCCAGGAGTTGGACTCGATGATCCTTGTGGTCCCTTCCAACTCGAGATATTCTATGATTGGATGAGATGTTTCAGCATCTCTTAGGAATGCTCATCTCTTGTCTGTTGTCAGCACAGTTGTTGTGTAATTAATGCTTCTACTTGGAAGAAGTCAGAAAAGGCGCTACCTGAACCTAAGCAACATGTGGTTCAAATAAATGCAGACAAGTAGGCGGGAAGCCATATTGTTACATGTATTACTTAACTTCTTAGCTTGATTTGGATGTGATTTCTAGGACATATGTGTGCTTAGCAAAGAAACAAACAGAAAAAGCCCATTACCAACACAAGCTGGGGGAGGAAAGGATTCAGCCCTGCTGAAAAAGATCTGGGGGTACTGGTGGACACGAGCCAGCAATGTGCCCTTTCAGCCCAAAAGCCAACTGTATCCTGGGCTGCATACAAAGCAGCATGGCCAGCGGGGTGAGGGAGGTGATCCTGCCTCTCTGCTCAGCATTCGTGAGGCCTCACTTGGAGAACTGCGTCCAGATGTGGAGTCCTCAGTACCGGAGAGACAGGGAGCAGTTGGAGCACATCCGGAGGAGGGCCACAGAAATGATCGAAGGGATGGAACACCTCTCCTGCGAGGACAGGCTGAGAGAGCTGGGGCTGTTCAGCCTGGAGAAGAGAAGGCTCTGGGGAGACCTGACAGCAGTCTTTCAGTATCTAAAGGAGGGCTGTAAGAGGGAAGGGGGCAGACTCTTTAGCAGTGTCTGTTGTGATAGAGCAAGGGGAAGTGGTTTCAAGCTTAATGAGAGAAGATTTAGGTTAGATATAAGGAAAAAGTCTCTTATAGTGAGGGTAGTGAGGTACTGGAACTGGTTGCCCAGAGCTGTGGTGGATGCTCTGTTCCTGGGGACTTTCAAGATGAGGGTGGATTAGGCCCTGGGAAACCTGATCTAGCTTTGGTGTCCCTATTCTTTGCAGGGGAGTTGGACTAGATGATTGTTAAAGGTCCCTTCCAACTCTAAGGATTCTGTGATTCTGTTTCATGACACTTCCTGTAATGCAGCTGCCTGTGACTGGTTCAAGTACAAAATTACTGAGGAAGGGACTAGGAATGTGTTGGTTGTTGTCTTTGTTCCTCTGTTACTTGGCTGGGAGCTTCTGTGAGGAGTCAAAAAAAAAAAAATAAAAAAATAGTGCAGTTGTACAGAGCCAGAGCTGTGTTTCTTACCTTTCCAAAGCTTTAAGCAGTGGTCATGCACCTTTGAAGTGCATCTCTGTCAGATGAGGTTGTGCGGAGAGAAGCAGACCAACCCTGAGCAACCTCTCTTTTTTGACAGCACTAATGTTGGCTCTTTCCTTGCTAGTATCCTGTGTAAATAAAACGAAGCACAAACACTTCTTGAAACTGTTCAGTCTCAGCCTTATCATAATTTCTTTAGAAATGTCAAGAGTTGAAGTTCAGTCAACGCTTCTGATTAATACCTGCTTCTAATCTCTGAAACATTTGTTTTGAAACGGAAGATTAATCAGAGGAAATCATCTATTCTAAAGGTTTATTTTAAGGTTTACCTTAGTTTTATTTTCTTGTTGCTGAGAGATTCATGAATTTAAAAGCCAGTGCGCATCTCATTCGAATGTACATATTGCCTTCATCTGTCTCCCTTTATGAGTCTGCTGCATGTTGACAAGTCCTATACATTTATTTCCAACCTGCTTGAATATTTTTTCCCTCATTGAACTCTAATCACAATGACAAATCAGAGTTGCAGCATAAAATGTATTTTGCTGGGAAATGACTGTGGTGGATTTGATGCCATGCTGGTTACATGCTGTATTTCAGGGCAGAAGAGCTATATTTGATCCCTGGGGGTAGAAGAGAAAACTACAGTGTGCAAGCTGGTGGCTGATCTCTCGTTAATTTACTGGCAGTTTTGGAAAAAAAAAAAATCTGCATTCTCTCTATTTTTTACTCCAGATATCAGCATGAGTTATGGTGTTTGCTATTTCAACAAAAACCATGTGGAAAGTTTAAGTCTTTGGATAAGGCTTTTAACTGTCACACACATGCAAATCATAATAAAGAGTAATAGGTAAAACGCCACTGACTGCTCTTTTAAATCAGTGTCACCAGTGACTCAAAATGCCTATTGATTTTTTTTTAATCATTCCTACCAGCAGTTTCAATTAAGATTCAGCAGATCCACTCTGAGAACAGCCAGTCTAAAATGCTTCGTAAATTTTTGGTTTAATACTGCTTTTTAATTTCTTTTTAAGAAATGTGCATTTTAAAATTAGTATCTCTAACACGAAAACTTCAGTCTAAAAGGTGAATATAATGTCTAATTCACAGCCTTTGTTCCAAATTTGCAAGCGTGTAGCTTTTAGAATATGTAAATATGTTTCATTAATTTTTTTTCAAGCAACAGCTAGACAAATTAGAAAAGTCAAATATGTTTACCCAGATATACTACTTTATGAATATGGGAAAATTATGACAGTATTTTGAACCTCTTCCCCCCCCTCCACCACCACCACCCCATTGTATTTTCACTGCAAATACTGTCTTTAGCAACAAATCATCTGGATACAGTGATTGCAGGGTATTTGTTTTAACCCTGCAATGCACTAAGCAAATTTCAGTGCTTCAACACAGCGACAGTTTGTTAATTTGGGACCATGTAGAGCCTGGAAATCTGGCAGAAGGAAGGCAGTCTTAAACTCTGTCATTCTCCAGGAGATTTTGAACACTTCAGAAAAGAAATGAGAAGGGCAGCCATTAGGGAGAAGAGCAAGATGCATGGATTGAATAAATGCATATTAATAAAAAGGTTTGCCTCGTGAGTCACTGTGCTTCCCATTTAGATTTCTATACTGATGTGTGGCAACTGCTGCATTTGCTTATGTTAAAAAGTAATACTGGGGATGTAATGTATTTTTACTTGTCACTACAGCACTTGATCAACTAGGACAGGAAGAAAAGTCAGCACTGTAACTTTAGCCGGTTTTCTATAGATGAGATCTATAGATTATAATTTGGAAACCGTTGGCACAAGTAGAAGAAATTTTGAAGTACAACACTGATATATCTGAAATTTCCATCCGAGACACATACATTTGTAGCTGATACATTTGTTAGTTGGTACATGTAGATCTTACTGAAATTTTCTGTCATTTCACAAACTCAGATTTCCATTTTCACAGTAGGATTCCAGCTTGTTTCCTAGGCATGCAGAAAGTTTTCTTTTGCTTTCTGTGTTGCATTCTGGGGAACTGTACGCGTTATATGTAACTCCACTGCCATCAGTCTTTGGAAGTCTCTGAGAAATGCAGTAGTTCTACACATATGGTTTTCTGTTCTTCTGCAAATTAGCAGTTTGCAAGTTAAAATAAAAACATTGAAATGAATACTATGCCTAGCAAATAGTTTAAAGTGAAAAATGTCAAGAAAGAAATTGCTGGAAGTCTCCTGTGCAAAAAGAAGAAGGAGAAAAAAGATTAATTTATGGAAGCTGCACTGAAATGAGTGATGAAATTTCCTGTGTTGTAATTTTAAAATGCCAGGGCAGGAAGAGCCATTTGGCATTCAGCAGTATGAAGTTCATCACAGGTTCTAGGCTGAAGAGTTATCAATTATTTTCGTGCTTAAATATCTAATTTGTTAAGAAGTTAGAGGGGGGTTGGTGCTACCATTGTAAAGCATTTTCTTCTGAGAAAATGTGTTTCAAGCCATATTTTCAGTCTTCTGTCATGTAATTACGGAAGGGCTGATATTCTTTGGCTGTTTTCCTGAAGTAAAAAAAAGAATGAAGCCACACTATATGGCCAAGATTGTATTAAAAAACAAAAATCAGGAGAAGAAGATTTTGAGAAAATATAGCTATCTGGCTTTCCTATAATGTCTGTTCCTCTTTGTGAAAGTTAAGTGTTTAGGAGACCTTTGATAATGATACCAATAAAATCTTTAAAATCATTTAATTAGATTGAAAGCCAGAAGATAAAATCCTCTGATAAAAATTTCTACCTTAATTTACTTGAATGGTGGTAGAGAGGGCTCACCACTTCTTATTTACCTTCAGATTGATTTTCCTTCAAGCTAAGAAGAAAACATGCTACATTTGGACAGAAGGCATTGATGTACCTTCTGCTGATTTAGAGATCTAGAATACGAGGCACTGTATTGTACTGTAAGGATAATAAAAACTATGGAACAAATGACACGTTTGCCAAAATTCAAAAGGAAGCAGGCAGATAAGTATCTATGTATGTATGAGACAAAACTGCTCACAACTACAGTTCAGCAATACTAGCTAAAGACGAAAGAAGATTGATTTTATTTCCTATTTACTGTAACTAGAGATGAACTTAACAAAATGTTAAACCTCTGCACTTTTCCTAGCCTTTCCCAAACTGCAGTAAAGGTCACTTTTTGTCAGCGATTTCTTTGAGACATGATTGTACATTGATTTGAACCTGTGTGGATTTCTTGGTCTTCATGTCTTTAAAAGTGCTCTTCAGGTGGTTATTTGTGCTTTGATGTTCTATTATGGCAAAAGAGAGGTCATGGAAAACTTTATTTTTTCATTAAAATACCTAGGAGAAGGTCATTTTCACCGTTGTCTGAGTGTCTGTAGAGGTAAATTGAAAGCTTTTCCATCCCTCGACTGAGTATGCTGGGAAAGTTGGCATTCATTTCCTTTGATTTTGATCATTTTTAAAAGCAAGGGCTTTTATTCCACGTGAGTGTCAGGCTTTTAAAGTCTATGTTCAGACATAACTTTTAGTATCTTCCCTTCACTTTTGCTTGGTTTTCAGTATTCCAGTATCTTCAGAAACATCTGGTGTCCTAATAATCCATGCTTTCCTCAAGCAAAAAGAGCAGGAAAAAGTTCAAAAGAGTGCATTATTTGTTTGCACCTTATTTGTTTGCAGCATACCTTTGATAAGGGATGGTTCATACTTGCAGATTTTTAGAATTCATTTTGTGTGTGTGCTTGTCCAAAGTTTTTATTTATTCTATTTTTCTTTTCTTTTCAAGATTTCAGATAGAAGAATCTTCTAAACCTGTAAGGCTATCACAGCAGCTGGACAAAGCAGTAACCACCAATTATAAACCT
Source organism: Numida meleagris (assembly GCF_002078875.1). Lineage (NCBI taxonomy): Eukaryota > Metazoa > Chordata > Aves > Galliformes > Numididae > Numida > Numida meleagris. The sequence continues at coordinate 165,538,272 of NC_034409.1, forward strand.
GTGGCTAATCATCAATATAATGTAAGTAGCTCTGAATACTTTCACTTCTTCTCCTAACCAGAAGATGTCTGGCTCAGGACTGCACAGTTGCAGTGCTGCTGGCGTCAGTCCAGGCTTTCTGTAGCCCTATTGCTCACAGTAGGACACAGTGTTTGGAAATCTTCCACGTTATCTGGTTTCTCCAATGGTTTCTCTTCTGATAATCTTCCTTCTTTCTCAAGACCCACGTCACCTTTGGGGTTAAGGTCTGCTAGTTCTTACCTTCTTTTGTTACCTGCTGGAAGGCTGGCTGCCCTTACCCAAACCTTTTCTAATGTCTTGATTGTGTTCTTCCTCTAGTCTTTTTTTGAAATATAGTTTTAAAGTTTGGGGATAAAAAGCAATTCTGCCTTTGTGCTACAAAGCACTCCTTTGAGCCAAATAAAATATCACGTGGAGGTGGGTAAAAGACGTGAAATGAATCTTTATTTTCTAGTCCTTTGCTGGAACTGAGTAGGAACGAATAACAGCTGGTAATTTTTCACAGTTTCGTACCTTCATAGTACGTGTTATTTGCATCATTAGCTTTGTCAATATTACACCCACGCTGCTGTTCCAGATCAGTTGATGTACATACAAACTATAATGTCCTTTTCCTTAAAGATCCTCTTTGAGTAATTTGTATGTATGCATATATAATCACTGTTACTGTTGAATGTGAGGAATGTTAAGTCATACTAAAAATGAGTCAGTGTGTTAGTCATTTAAACTTTTACACTTTTTATTAAGATTTTATTTACATAAAACAAATGACAATATACTGGGTGATATTTAAGCATTATTCTGAAAAGCACGTCTATTTCTACAGAACCCAAAATAATCATTTCTTTCTCTCATGGGACAGTTTTGTAGTAGTTACTGTATGAAGTCTGATCAACACATAGATAATCGTAGCAATATAACTCTTTCAGCTAGGAGGATGACATTTAACCAAAATAATCACACTGTTGTATCCTGCTATGTAATTGCAATTTCATATGAGTATATTGGTGTTCTATGATGCTACTATTATTCTCCTTCTTGGTATACAGCTTCTCTTTTTAATGGGATTCTGTGCCATTTCACTGACACTAGCATAATTGCAGCAGTCTAACTTCACCCTGTAGATGATCTTTGAGTTTTTATTCCATCAGTTATGATTGTGTCATTATAGAAATGTAAGTCTTGTGTAAGGTTCAAGCAATATAACCAGGATGTCACAAGGCCTCTCAAAACAGTTACGGTTTTCTTGTGTACTAATTGTAATTTAGTCATTTTCGTGGGAGTTTATGAGGAACGAATGAACATCTACTGAAATAAGAAAATAGAGGATAACATTTTCTGAAGGGAGAAGTGATAGAATATTAAATGGGACATAGATATGACTGCTCTGTGTACTCCTAAATGAACATACAGGTGGAAGGAAGAAGAAGAAAAAATACTTGTAGAAGGGAAATAGTGATAGCTTGTTTGAAAACCAGTTCTGTCTTTAGTACAGACAAGGGAAGTGATTGCTTTTTCTCCAGAATAAATACATTAAACCTATCTTTTCATTAGAAGAATTTGCAATTCCATTAGAATATACGCCATGATTACAACTTAGCTTTTCTTCTCTGAGGAAGGGACCTTCATTTTCTCTGTATCTGCAAGTGATGCGTATGTCTACAGGGTTGCAATATTAATGTTCTTGCAGCTGGAATCTTTCTGTGACTTAATTATTGTTCATACTACAGCAGAAAAGTTCTCTAGGCCCTGCTGGGTCATCCCTCCATCACTTTCAGATCACATTTTTCAGCAAATAATTGGATAATATGTCAGTCATTATACACACAATAGACATAATTATTTTAAATATTGTTAGTATAAAATAGAGTTTTTATGACCTTGCAAGAACAAAATAATTGATTTTACCCTTTTGCTGTTCTGAAGCACAGAGTCACTTTTTAAGCACAAGGTGAAAAACATTTGTTTGAGTCTTCTTGATTTTGTACCAGAAGCCAGGATGTTGGCACTGCAGGAAAACTTTCTGGAGGTCTGGGGCTAATGAAAGAAGCCTTGTAACCACTGCATGCCTAACCTTGCAGCAGCCTTCAGTCAAGAGTGGCCCTGGTTACACCTTCAGAGGTTTCTTTGAGTTCTCCTCGTTCACCTTTTCTCTTACTTTAGAGGTTGGTATTTGTATTCTGAGAGATAGAAAAGGTTTCTGAGTCTTTTTTCCCAGTTCAGTGATAGATATTGTGGATTTACTTTGCACATAGGCATGGATAAATGTTGCTAGCTAGCTAGCTAGCTAGGTACCATTGTTTCCTTTCAGGCAGTATTTAGAATAACAAACCACATTTATGTGAGATTCTTCAAAACAGATGCTAAAAACAATGCCTCTTAATTAGTAAACATCAGGAGTAGGCGGAGGAAAATCTTAAAAAGGTAGGTTTAAGTCCTTGTTCATATTCCCAACATCTCCATCCTTTTCCATTCTACGTAAACAGGCAGAACTGTTTCTAAGCCTCGAACTGGCCCTCAGGGCAACTGCAGAAACTTCCTGGAAGCAAAATGGCTGCTGACACTGAGGTATTTTGTTACTTTCCGAGACCATTGCTTTTTCTTATAATTGATTTTGGTACTGTCTCATGCACTCACATCCATTGGAAGTGATGCATGGAGGAGGCAGTCATGCACGCATGACTGGCAGCTCATGAACAGAATGGTGACTTGTGAGAAGACATCAGCAGAATAAGAGTAAATGGTTAAGCAGCAGGGCTTGCAATTACTCATGAATGCGTGCAAAAGCACTACTTGAACATGCTGGCTGGTTTTTCACCTCGGTCGGTCTTTGGAATATTTTGTTGACAGTGATGGCCATCTTGAGCTGAGTATTGAGCTCGTAGTTAGATTAATGGACACAGATTTAAGATGGGAAGCTTTCCATTTGACCAGCTGAGCTCCACTTAGTTACTGCATGGTGTGGTTACCATTGCTTTGCATAGAACTAAGATTTCTGTTTTTCGGTGAATAGAGCAGCACACTGGAATTGTTTTGATAATTATCAAGTAATTCCTTAGATAAAAAATAGTAATAATAGTAAAAAAAAAAAAAAGACTTTTTAAAACATATTTCAAACATCTTCAGATGAAACTTCAAATTTAGTTTCACTTTATAATGCCTTATCTATCATTTTAATGTTATCTGTCTAACAAAGAGGTGTAATACATAGCTTTCCTACTAATGATACCTTCAAGAAGGCAATTTTGGCAGCTTTTCAGCAAGTTTAGCAACATACTGTGATGATAAACAAAGAGAAATTGATTCCAGTATGAAGTCTTGCAGGGATAAACTAACAACTTCTACATTTGGCAGCTTGTTCTAAAATGATCCGTCCTTGAAATCAAATAATATTTCAATCCTCTTTAAATTTGAAAACTACACCATTTTAAATAAATCTGATTAGTTTCCAGAGTACCTATATTCTGTAATATGGCTCTCAGAAAGTGTTTTAAGTCTATTGCATTAAAAGTCTTGTTAGCAAAGAAAATAGAAGGGGAAAAAGTGAAAGGATGCATTGTAACTTGCTATAAACAGCATATTCACAAGACAAAAGAAAATGGCAACAGAAACAATGTGGTTTTCTTTTAAATACACTTCACAATGTTCTCAGTGTTTCTAGACAACAGTGGTGGCTGTTGCTGAAGCTGGAGGTAAATGCTAGAGTGTTGCTAATTAAAACACAGGCAGCGGAGGCACCAGTTGCAAATGACTTGTTTTCAGCAACGGGAGAGTTTGATAATCAGTTTTCTATGTGAGTTGGTTTTACACATTAATGAATGAAGAATTTTAGAATATTCACTTTGTATTTTTATAGGGAAAGCAAACACTTCTACTTGGTTTGCTTTGGATAATCCGGAGGCTGTAAAATAGAAACTCCTACTGGAGAAGAGTTGCTGACTCACAAAAATAATGGAGAAAGAAGAATGCTGAGCAGTACAGTTTACTAGCAAAAACAGATTGTTCTTCAGTTTAAAATGCTACTTAATGTTATTCTATTAGAGACTTTTATTCATACAATTAGGATTTAATACCTACTCATGAGATAATCCTGTCAGAGACCTAGCATCAGTAAAGGCAGTTTTGAGAATTTCCTTATTGTTATTTTTTTCCTTTGTGTAGGAAGCATCAATTTTAAAATTAATGTGGTTTTTTTTCCACATGGAGAGAGTTGTAGGTACTTGCCAGCCAAGCACATTTTCACTATACTTCATTTGAAGAGGTACAAAGAGTACTGTGATTTTTTTTTTCATTATTTTTTAGAGATTGTCTGGAAAATCGCAGTATCTTTCCTTATCACTCCATGTTATTTACCCATTATTCCTATAGCCCTACCATGTACTGGATGAATAACCTCAGTGCCTAGCTCTTGTTCTTGTTTCTTAAAAACAAGCCAGAAACCAGAAAAAGGTGAGATTGTTTTCTTCCATCACTTCAGCTTGACCTTCCTACTTGAGGAGATTGCAGTTTGCTTCTGTTTTTATTCTTCCTGTTCCTTTTGTTTCTGGGGAGGCAGAAAATCACTGAAGGGGTAGGAAGAGCAGACATAATAGCTACTCCTGTAGCAGAGCCATGCGGTCTGTAATCTTTCACACCACATCTTTTAGCTGTTGTACTTCAAAGTCAGAGAGAAGTTACTATCCCCCAAACCAAATACAGAGATCTTTACACTGAAAAGTGACCTCAAATGTATACAGGAAGCCAGAGCTCAGTCAAGCATTGAATATAAAAATGCCTTCATCTCTCATACCATCTCTCTGGACTTGACCTCTGATGTATCAGAAGCTTTTCTGGCAACAAGTTTAAAGCTGGATAATCCTTCTCTTCCTCTTGTAATATGTTACTATGCATGCATTCAAAACGTTATTAGTATTGGCATACGCCTGTCTAAATGTAATAGTGCTCTATGGACAACACAGCGGAATGTTGTTTACCTATACCAGCCATGACTTGATCAGCAACTGCACAGAAAAAATAGAAAATGTTGTGAATCCCTCAGTCAAAGAAGACTGAAAAGGCAGGCTCAAGAAAGCTTGATCTTTGAAGAGGACCCAATAAAGGTGCAGTTCCTTCTTTCTTCTGTGTGGAAGGAAACATACAGTAAATCCTACAGGACAATTCCTGTGCTTGACTATGAACTACCAAAGGGAAAAAAAAACTGGAAAAATTAGATCAGGAACAAAATATATCTGCTGTACACAACTAGATTTGCTTATTTCTGGTAATATTTGGGTTGCTGTTTACTCATTTTCTTCTTCAAACCTAATATAACATGGTACTGTCTCTGCCTTGGTTTCTTTCCGTGTAAAATGATGACTCTGCCACACTTTGTGGTGATCTTACACATTAAGAAGCAATTCCAATTTCATTTCTTATGTGACAGTGGGTTTTCCCATTGCCTCTCTCCAGCTTACAAAGCAGAGAAAAAGTTTTCAAATACAAAAATAGAATAATAGAAAATAAAAACCAAAATTGTTCTTGTAGATGGAGATACAATCTCCTTACTAGATAGTTTAATGGAATTCTGATCATAACAGCTACTTTTCAATGTTAGCATGAAGTATAAACTAGACTGTAGTCTGAGATGTCATGTATTAATGTATTTAAGACCAAAGGGACAACTACCATACTAAAATAAATCCAAAATGCATGTCTTAAAGCCTGCATATTTCATTTTTCTCAGTATGCATACATGTTACAGCAGCAAGTCCCTGCGCTTATGCATTGAGTTAGGACTTGACTGGGGTAGCTGCATAGATGATTCCTGTGGAGAGGTGGTTACTCTGCCAGGAAAAATATATATCAGCATGTATCTTATGAAGTGCTGACTTGAGCCAAATGTAAATTAAAAGCTGACTTGCGTCAAATCAGTCAAAGATAAGATGCATGTACATTTTGGCAATCAGTCTGTCAGTTTAGTATGCTGTTTATCTGGCAGGTAGCAGAAAGGGCCAGCAGTCTCACCTATGTTGTGTTTCATCCTATGTTTTGTGCAGCCAAAGGCACGTCTCCTCCTACTTTCCACTCTTTAAGCTACAGAAATCCTTGCTCAGTTAGCAGGACTTGGAGTAGTGCTGTAGGCCATAGTAGACTTCATAAAACTCCAGCACGACTGAGGCTGGCAAGGGCCCTCTGGGTCCCCCTGCTCCAGCCCCTGCCCCAGCAGGGACACCCAGAGCAGGGTGCCCAGGGCCACGTCCAGGCGGCTCTGGGAGATCCCCGAGGAGGAGACCCCAGAGCCTCTGGGCAGCCTGTGCCAGTGCTCCGTCACTGCACAGCACAGCAGTGCTCCTGGTGTTCAGAGGGAACCTCCTGTGCTCCAGCTTGTGCCCATGGCCTCTGGTCCTGAGAACACACACCACTGAGAGAGCCTGGCTCCAGCATCTGAAACCCTCCCTCAGGGATTTATGGGCATTGATGAGATCCTCCTGACCCTCCTCTTTTCCACCTGAGCAGTCCTAGCTCTCTCAAGCTCTCCTCATGGGAGAGATGCTTCAGGCCCTTTGCCATCTTACTGTCCCTTCATTGAACTCTTTCCAGAATGTAGCTGTTGACTTCGAGATGAATGAGATTTTCCCTGCTCCTCCAATACCTATACACATCAATATGCCCAGCAGAGAATTGGCCAGCTGTTTTGCTAGTGGAGCTGCAAGCAGATAACCCTGAGTACATCCCTGGAAAAGAATTCAGCCTTACAGCCAGAAGAACGTTGTCATTTTATAAGCTACGTAGTTATTTTCTATTATATTAATGGATCCTGGCTGTATTTTTGGTTGGTAGTTTTGAAGTATTTTGAGACTGTACCAAGAAAAAAAAGAAACTGAATCCACCATAGAGTTTCCAAAGCTTACAATTAAAATCTTTCCAGGGTCAACAGACAGCCCTAATTATTAGTCTGCTGGACTTCTAGAAGCAGCAAATGTTTTGACAAACTGTTATTTATAACAAGGCAATGTCCTACATTAGTGTTCTAGTCTAGTTTCTGTGGTGTAGCAGTCCTGTTCCAGATCACAGCAACCAAGGTGACGTTATGTAAAACTGTTTTACTTGATGCTACAGTTTACTGTCATTACAAAGCTATTACTGTTTTGTAGAGCTATTTTTTTTTTCTGCAATGCGGAGACTCAAGATTTAAATAATTGCACCAAAATGTATTAGTGGATGAAAATTAATTGAATTAGAGCAGAGAGGCTGTATCTTTTATAGCACTAACATATACTTGGAAAAGCAGTCAAGTATTTGAATGCCTAAGCCTACCTTCAGGTTTTTAGCAGAAGGAACAACCTTCAAGTTACACGTTGGATGCAATTGTTCTACATCCAATTCAGTAATGAAGTCTGTTTCAGAATTTGAAAAGGAAAGGTGGCTGGCCAGAGACCTGTGAGCAAGGGCAAAGGTCTCAAAGGTGGTAAGTAAGGCTTTAGCCTCTTTGAGACAGATAGCAAGAGGCAGCCTATTATCACTCAGAATGGAGGAGGGAGTTAGCTGGCAATGAAGTACAGGAAAAATAGAATGTGCCATAAAACTAATGTCTCCCATCAGGAATATGATTTTCAGTCTCCAGCAGAACTGTGAATTTTCATCTCTAGGCTTCTTCTCCGAACATCTTCCTTCAGGATCAGGTTTGAGACATTGGAGATGGGATGACTCTTGTATGAAATTATCCCACAGGCAGCCATGTCTTTGTCCAGTGCCCAAGTCAGTTCTGCTGTGTCATGCTGGTTTGCATCTGCCTATGGAGTTTGCTTGAAAGCACTTGCTGATTATGTGAAATGTATTACATTCTGGGATGCATTTGTTCATTTCGAGGAGTTCAATAGTTTTCTGTTATTGAGGATGTTTTGTAGGGTGGATGGGGTAATGTACGGGCAAATTTTGCCTTTGGTGCTCAGTGATGATTGTTGTTGGTTTGATGCTTGCAGGTTTGTGCAAGTCTTGCTTCTGATGATGAAGCTGATGAAATGCGGAAAGCATTTGTAGTGATAAAAGTTTCTGCAAAAATATATGGCCAACTTGCATAGACTGTAGCAATTAAACGTTTCTAATATACATCCTGAAATAGGATGATATGTGATAATGAGGGCCTATACTTGCTTAGAGTTTTCTTTTTGGACAGCAGTAAGTTTGTGCATGTTACTCAGAATTCTGTTTTTCTGTTGGTGGAGTGGCTTTCTCAAGTGCTATTTCTGAAGCAGTTGAGGCAATGTCTAAGGACCAACTAAGCATGCCTTGAGAAGGTGATTGCTATGGTTGTGGTGCAGCTGTGTTGGTCTGTGGATTTTCATGAGCAAGGCAGTTTGGAGGTTGTTTGTTATTATTATATCAACGGAGGTGGAACAAAAATACTAGCTCAGTTTGGATGCTTGTACTAATATTAATTCTCCCTTCAGGTTTGGGCACGTCATGCAAGCTTTGTTTCTGATGTTTTGGTTTGTTGTTTTTTTTTTAAAGCAGAGATACATATCTGAAAGGCTTATTGTGCAAGGACTTAATGCTTAGTTTATGTTCATAAAAGAATATTTGAGTGCTCAAAAGAAAAATTTTCAGATGAAAAGCATCGAGTCATTGAAGGGTGTTTTACTATTGTATAGAGGTTTTTTATGTCTTAATATTCAGTGCTGAGAATCATGGTTTTACATATGAACGTACTTAAAACATGCTTTGTATCTCATTAATAGATTGAATATGAAAAGAAAAAGAAAGAGGATGGAAAACGGGCTCGAGCTGATAAACAGCAAGTATTGGACATGCTCTTTTCAGCCTTTGAGAAACATCAGTATTACAACATTAAAGACCTGGTGGACATAACCAAGCAGCCAGTGGTATGTACTAGAAGTCTTCTAATATAAGCACTTTCAGTAGTTAATATTATGTTTATTTTCCATATCCAGAAAATAGTTTAATGTATACTGTATGTATTTGAAACAGATCTCTGAATTTTTTTTTTTACAATAGATGGAAATCACCAGGTTTTAAGTTCACTCTTGTAGAACTGTGTAGGATACAAAGCATTCCAGTGAGTAAACCTTTTCTTGACAGAGGTGATTTGAGTAACTTAAATGGTCTCTTGCTTATTTAGGTTCTCTTTAATACTAGAAACCAAATTCTGTAATGCTCTGGTGCCTTCTGTGAATGTTATTTATCTGAAAAGTTCAGGTTAGGAGCTTGAGCATTATGTCAACACCCACAAAAACTCTTTACATATAGAAGAAATCTTAGAGTTTGAGGGCCTATTATTTGGGTTTTGTTTTGTTTTTTTTTAAAGACTTCTTTTGATACACAAACAAGAGAAGCGTGAAGACATACACTCACACGATGGTTCTGCTAATCTTCAGTGTTTGCCAGCTCCTTTATCTATCAACACAAACTTTGCAGTTCTTGCCCTTCTTCCCCTCTTCAAGCTTTCCTTATAGGCCAGGATACAGTGAGGGGAGACTGCAACAGACAAAACGGGTAATTGTTGCTTGCAAACCAAATGCTGGTGTAGTTCTTGAGGAAATGGGATGGCAGGTCAGGAAATTGTATAGCTGATGTTTTTGTCTCCTCCTGTCTCCTGGCTTATCGCAAACGGGCACACGGAAGAGATAAAGTTCTATCACAGTAAAATTAGAAGTGTTTGCAAAAGCTGTGTTCTGTGTTATATATACAGGTTATTTGGTAGGACTAACAAAGTCTGCTTTCCTATGATTTATATTACCTTAGCCTCACCCACCATCGTGCTCCAAACCCCTGCCCATGCTCCTGGTTTCTAGTTTGGAACTGTCCTTCTTTTATTGTCAATGGCTTCCACTGAACAGTGTTTGTAGCAGCTGGTGTTGCCTGTTTTCCACTGTGATGGGGGTGTCTTTTGTACTTTGGATGTTTTTTGCTGTTGACTTTGATGTCTATCTACAACTCAGCTGCAGTTTTCAGAAAACTGAGGGAAATTTACTTATGTGTAACTCCAAATGGAGCTACAGTTTCAAAAGCTGATAGAGCTATGGCAGAAGAAGGAACAGTGGCAGATGGATTGTAGAAGAAAATGTTACTCTGCAAAAGAGGAGGGGGAATAGAAATGCTTACCAGTTTTGGTCATTTTGTGGTTAAGATAAGTGGATCAGTACCAGAGGATTTGTATAGCATAAGGTGCACAATGCATTCAGTCAAGAAAATGCACAAAGGTTTCCCAATTCAAATATATGTAGGTTCACAGTACTGTAGTAACTTGGAACAAACGGTTTGGATAATGTGTTCCTTTCTTCTGTTTCATTCATTTATCTAATGATTCAACTCCTTATCTGTGTGCAATAGAAGGCGTGTAGATGATGGAAACTGAGAAGAAGGAAGGAGTAGGAGAAAGATATGAAAGCAGTGGCAAGAAATTTTTTTCTTCTTCTTCTTAATAAGAGATAGGTGTGACAGTCACTATCTTGATCACTTTGAATGTAAGCTGAAGCAGATTTATCCCATCTAACATGACTTCAGCTAGAAATAGTCTTCCGCAGCTCCCACTTGAGCCATGGGAGAACAAAAGTCACCATCTTCATGCGATGCAGTTTACCTCTGGAATATACCTGTTGCTCTGTGTCATCTCCAAGGAGCCTGGCAACACTGTGCTTCTGACACAAGTTTCTTGTAGTTCTGTTTTCCGTATTTGCAAAATACCTCAGGTGAATACTTTTATTACATCTATGATAAATTGTAAATCGACCTATGTATGTCTGCTGTCAATATACGCTCTTGAATGCATTCTGCCCGTAGCATGATGCACTGTCTTTATATGCAGGGTCTGGGTGAGAGCCCCTCTGTTCCTAATTACCTGAGGGCTCCTGAGATCAGCCCAGCTGTTAGACCCTTTCCCCCAAGCGGACTGTGCAGACTCAGTTTCAAACTGTGAGAATTAGAATTTCTTGTTAATTCCCGAGTGGGCTTTTGCCTTAGGTGTTTGTGCCCTTACAGCATCCTCGCGCTCGGATGCTCTAACTGAACCATACCCTCTTCCTGTTCCCTTTCTTAGAATCATAGAATCATTGAATCATAGAATTAGCTAGGTTGGAAAAGACCTACAAGATCACCTACTCCAACCATCCACCTACCACCAATAACCCCACTAAACCACGTCTCCCAACGCTATATCTAAACGTTTCTTGAAAACCTCCAGGGACGGTGACTCCACCACCTCCCTGGGCAGCCCGTTCCAGTGCCTGACCACTCTTTCAGAAAAGTAGTATTTCTTCTTTCACTGAATAGCCAATACGCTGATAAATTGAAAACAAAAGCTGTGATAATTTCCCAACTGTGTTCCCTTTAAAAACTTCTGTCAGGAGTTGGCGATGGCATTCATTTCCAGTTAAGAACACTATCCATCGTCTCCCACTGCTCAGCCAGTTTTCACTCTGTGTGCGGGTTTCTCTAATGCTGAGGACTTCAGCCTGTGGTGTGAAACTTTATTCCTTTTCTGAAAATGAAGTATCTGTTCCCAGTGCCCACGGTGACCCTATCGTTCACAGAGCAGCTAGGCCTCCTAAAAAACTCATAAATGCCTACAGGTTGAATAGGGACACACATGCTGCACAGAGGTTGACTGTTAATTAATATCTGCTCAGTGTTCACTGCTTCATTTTCTGTCATAGTGTCTAAGATTTTCTGGGTGTGTGATTTCTCCTCTGATTTCTAAATGTTGAGGTTATTTTCAGAAGTGAGGAGAAAATGTTACGGTTGCTGCAGCTCTTGTTGAAATGAAGTCCTGGGTGCCTACGTCTCTAGCTTATAATATTTAAAATACACTTGTCCGAGGGAATCAAAGTCTCTGCCAGGAAAGTAATAAATAAATGAGGGCATTTTTCTTATGCAACAGTAAATGTAAATAGTTAATTGAATCCTTGGTGCAGAATATATTGCATCTCGCACAGGAAGTTGCTGCCGTCTTTATTTTGAGAAAGTCATTTCTGGATGCAAACTCCTGTTGTTTTAGAGAAGCCTGGTTTTATTTGGTTTTCTTTCTAATTAGAAGTAACAATTTGCAGTATTAGGCAAATCTATTGTCGCCTACCCACATGTAAATACTGAGCACTCCCTAGAAATACTGCTGTAATTCTACATTTGGGCTTAACGGCTGAGAAGAAAATACACTTTTTGTGTGAGCAATCAAATAGTTGGAGTATTTGGAACCAGGCAGGAATGGAACCAGTGGTCTAAATAGAAAGTATACTTTTTCAAAACAGTGTAGGTTGATTACAGTTTTTTTTCTACATTTCAGCTTTAAGTAATACTAATTATGCTAATTCTGGTTTGATTTCATTTTTTATTTTTGTCAAAGTTTCAGAAAGATTTTCAGAGCCTGGAAGTGAATACCTCTTTTCAAAAATGTTTCCCTCAATTCTGCTTCTAGTTCCTCCACTCAGAGCACAGATGGCAGATAGTCTCAAACCCTCAGTCGCTGCAAGTTTGCACTGCCCTTGCTTGTGGCAGAAATGTTATCTCACTGATCACGTTGGGTTAATTCTGTTCCGTTTTAGTTTTCTGTCTAACTGAAATTCTTGGAAGTCTAGAAAGTTTGAGGTGGCAGTGGCACTGCCTGGGGAACTGGGTCTGAGAGTGAGCTGAAACGACAAGTAACCCTCTGTTAACTGTGTGGATGGTACAAAGGCACGGAGCAGGCAGTGATGGGTGAGAGACTGGAGACAGATTTTCAAGAAGCGTGTAGATGTGGCACTGAGCGACATGGCTCAGTGGGCATGGTGGTGATGGGCTGACAGTTGGTCTGGATGATCTTAAAGGTTTTTCCAACCTTTATGCTTCTATGGTTGATTCTGTGAACCACATCGTGCAAAACGTCACCCACAAACAAGCAGCGAGTTGCTCACCGCGCGGTGCTTCTCCCCATTCCCACCTTGGGACCTGGCTCCCACACTGCTGGTTGGGTCTCTCAGCACAGTAACTGCATCATGCTGCACTTCATGTGACTGGGTGCATTTTGTATTTAATTCTCATGAATCTATCCACGTGGTAGAATTTAACCTTGAGTCTGAGCGTATTTCTCCCACGCATGCTGCCATCTACTGAAGTGTCTGTTGGTGACACTACCAAAAGCTAACTCACATGCGTACACAATGATAGCAAACAAAGCAGTGGGTGTGCAAGCATACACATCTACACTCACTCATATGTAAATAGCTTTTCCACTTGCTCTAATCACCTTTTAAAAAGGGCATTGCACAATAGCAGCATCAGTGTACAAAAGTGCTTGCACTTCCACTGCTGTTTTATTGAGCAGATTTGTCTTAGGAACCCAACTGTCGAAAACTGACAGCATCTCTACATCAGTTTGCATTGGGAAGGTGCGTTACGAGCCTCACACCGATCTCCTGCTGCCACCTGCTGGGCTTTGCATCGTGCGTGCCCCAAGACTGAAGGAAGTGATCCCTGCAGTGAGCAGCCGCTTCCCTGGGCACCGTTGCCTCAGGCAAAGATCAGACCCTAAGGAACTAGTTTGTGCCTGCAGTCTGGTGTGGGAGTCTTTCCAACGTGGACAAAGTGATCTTTTAAGCACTCTTATTGCTTTGGGATGGCTTTTTAAGGATCATTTTTGCTACATGAGCCTTCAATCAGTTTTCATTGTTAGTGTGGGATCGGGATATTTTGGGCTTTGTGAATTTTTATGTGTAACTGGAGAGAGAGTAGCAACCAGTTTCTTGAAACAAAACTTTAATTTTTACTGACTGCAAACAATTTTCATTTCCCAGTTTTTCCATTTGGCAAAAAATGAGTAGAGTGTACGAAAGGTCCCTGGAGGTGTTTAAGAACCATGTACACGTGGCACTGAGGGATATGGTCAGTAGGCATGGTGGGGATGGGCTGATGGTTGGACTGGATGATCTTAGTGGTCTTTTCCAACATTAGCAATTCTAAGAGACTGGGCAATTCTTCTTTAGTGTCATCAACAAATATTTGCCATTTATGACTTGGAGGATGTTTATATGTTTTCTTTCTGGCGGATGAGGGAAAGGCTGTTGATGTGGTCTACTCAGACTTCAGCAAAGCCTTTGACACTGTCTCCCACAGTATTCTCCTGGAGAAACTGGCAGCCCGTGGCTTGGACAGGTACACCCTTTGCTGGGTAAGGAGCTGGCTGGAGGGCCGGGCCCAGAGAGTGGTGGTGAATGGAGTTAAGTCCAGCTGGCAACCAGTCACAAGTGGTGTTCCCCAGGGGTCGGTGCTGGGGCCTGTCCTCTTCAATACCTTTACTGATGACCTGGATGAGGGCATTGAGAGCACCCTCAGTAAGTTTGCAGACGACACCAAGCAGGCAGGAAGTGTCGATCTGCCTGGGGGTAGAGAGGCCCTACAGAGAGATCTGGACAGGCTGGATCTCTGGGCTGAAGCCAACGGGATGAGGTTCAACAAGACCAAGTGCCGGGTCCTGCACTTTGGCCACAACAACCCCAGGCAACGCTACAGGATTGGGGCAGAGTGGCTGGAAAATTGTGTGGAGGAAACGGACCTGGGGGTATTAGTCGACGCTCGGCTGAGCATGAGCCAGCAGTGTGCCCAGGTGGCCAAGAAGGCCAATGGCATCCTGGCTTGGATCAGAAATAGTGTTGCCAGTAGGAGTAGGGAAGTCATTGTCCCTCTGTACTCAGCCCTAGTGAGGCCCCACCTCGAGTACTGTGTCCAGTTTTGGGCCCCTCACTGCAAGAAAGACATTGAGGCCCTGGAGCGTGTTCAGAGGAGGGTGACGAAGCTGGTGAGGGGTCCGGAGCACAGGCCTTATGAGGAGCGGCTGAGGGAGCTGGGATTGTTCAGTCTGGAGAAGAGGAGGCTCAGGGGGGACCTTATCACTCTCTATAACTACCTGAAGGGAGGTTGTAGTGAGCTGGGGGTCAGCCTCTTCTCTCTTGTAACTAGTGACAGGACGAGGGGGAATGGCTTCAAGTTGCGCCAGGGGAGATTTAGGCTGGACATTAGGAAACACTACTTTTCTGAAAGAGTGGTCGGGTGCTGGAATGGGCTGCCCAGGGAGGTGGTTGAGTCACCGTCCCTGGAGGTGTTCAAGAAACGTTTAGATATAGCATTGAGAGTTATGGTTTAGTGGGGTTATTGGTGGTAGGTGGATGGTTGGACTGGATGATCTTGTAGGTCTTTTCCAACCTAGCTAATTCTATGATTCTATGATTCTATATTTTCACTTACTGTAACTGCAGATACAGAAAATATGAGGGTTCCCGTAGCTTCTGTTCAGTATATGCACTCAACAAGGACTGAAGTACTCGGACTAAAGCAATTGTGAATTTAATGTGGAGATTCTTAAACTGTGGCCTGCAGTTGCCATGGTGATCCTCCAAAGTCAGCACTCATTAATATTTAAACAAACAAGCAGGCAAATGGCTCTTTAAAAAATGCAACAAATTACTGGTGTTTATTATAAGGAGTAAAGGAGGGCGATATTTGTGAGCTGTCTTACGTAAAAGTTTGTACTACTGCTTATCATAGCTTTGCATTTTTTTTTTTCCTAATTTCCCTGCCTAGTCTTAATATTTGAATATATTAGGAAATTCTCTGGCACCTACTCAACACTCCTCTAAAAACAAGGCAGAAATAAAATGCTTAAAGCTTTGCAAAACACCAGAAAACCAACAGCTTGGAGCTTTGGTCGGATCAGAATAAGACAGCGGGTTTAAAGATACTGAAGATCCTAACATAAGGAAGCTGATTCCCCTACCTTAAGCCAGGAGCTTTCAGCTGGGCTCATGAAACTCCAGCAGGAAGGTCTCTGTGATAACTGCAACTTACCAAAAGGCAGAGTGGCCATGCTAAGGCAAGCTGCATGAATTTCAGCAAAGGTCACTGGGAGCTGTGCAAAGGAAGACGCGCGTACATAGAGTGCAATTGGAGCTGAGAAAATCCAAGGGCCTGAAATAGGCTTTTATAATGCCTTACTTCGTTGAGACAGTGTTGATGCAGCTGCACAGGGAGCAAGGAGCCAGGAGCGTGTCCGGGGGGCTGCGGTGACAGAGTGGTGTGACAGCCAGCTCCGGGAGCGCTCCTCGCACAGATCTGCCATCTGCCCCCCATTAACGTCTGGCATGGCAGCAAGCTTCCGAAGCAGAAAGCAAAGCAGCACCCCCACGCCTTTGTCACTTAGCAGGAAATGTAGCCGTGCACAGATTTTGAGACCAACTGCGTGTCTGACGCTTCGGGTACGTTGCGTATATCTCAGCCATTTGATTTTCCAAGTGTCCTATTTTTAGGGTCACCGGTTGGAAGAGACCTCAAAATATCAGCAGGTCCTTCCCTCTGTGGGAAAAGGGAGCCTGGGCGAGATCACTGAGCACCTTGAAAACCTCCAGCGGTGGGCACTCTACCATGTCCCTTGGGAGGTTGTCCCGGTGACTGACTGTTCCCACTGCAAAAATGTCTCTTATATCAGGATGAAACCTCTCCTGGTGCAGCTCGCACCCATTGCCCCTTGTCTTCTCTGTTGTTTGTGGTAGCGAAGTCAACGGGATTTGGCAGATGATGGGAGATCATGTGAGAACTGTGGCAGTTGCCAGTCTTAATAAATTGTTATCTTGTTTCCTTTCAGATATACTTGAAAGAAATTCTAAGAGAAATAGGCATCTACAACGTGAAGGGGACCCACAAAAACACATGGGAGCTGAAGCCAGAATATAGACATTACCAAGTAGAAGACAAAAGTGATTAAGGAAACTGTTTGTGAAGCAAAAGAGAACGACGGAGAAGAGTGATTGCACCGAGGGAGCTGTCATGGTTTTACAGACAGGACCGAGCACAGCATAATTCTGCAAGGTTATATTTAAATGAAAACAACCAATACTTCCTAATTTTCCATAGTTTCATTTGTTTTTCAGAGGAATATTTCTTTTAAGTTTCTATAAATGTTTGTCTTTTGACAAAAAAAAATATTTATAGAATAAACTTGGATTAGATTTATCTTTATTAGAAATGTTTTTAGTTCTGACTTGCTTTTTCTTGATAGCTTTGTGGTTCTTCTAAGCCTCAGTGACTTGGAAGCATAACGTGTCCTAGAGGAACCTGTAACTTTCTTTTTTGCATTCCAGTAGAACCAGGTTCATGCTCTCACTTCAGCTGTCATCCTTCAGGGCTTTACCTGGAAGGCTACAAAGCTGCGCAGTACTTGTGCAGTGATTGGTGCACAGACACTGTGCTCCTTTGGGGATCAGGCTTTAGGAAGAACAGCCTCAGCTATGGTGCTCATCACAGCCTTGAGACTTCATGGGAACACATCAGCACAGCTGGGAAACTAAAACAAGGGCTATTAGATACACAGGTCTGTGGGAAAGATCACAGTCCCTTCTGGGTGATGACTGAGGGAAAAAGAAAACTGCTAGGAACATCAAGGAATTTATCTTTTGCTTTTTTTTTTAAATGTTACCTATGTTTTATGTCTAAGCATACCAATAAAAGCATTATTTTAATTTGTACCAAGCAATGGCCTATCTTACTGACTGAACACATGTCATGATTTAGATAGTGTAAGTATGAAGCTTTTCTAAAAAAACATGTTTTTATTGGTGGCTTTTCCACAGGGTTCTCTTGTGCTTGGGGAAGATTTCTTAATGCGTCTGTGTCTGTGTTCCCCCATTTTTGAAATGCAAATGGTAGGGTTGTGTGTTCAGCATCCTTTTTTGGGAGGGAGGAAGATGGCATAGGACCACGTAAATATACTCTCAGAGCTTGTGTGTTAAAAAAAAAAAAAAAGAAAAGAAAACAGTGAAAAAGAACTTCTTAATGTGTCTGTAAATGAAATAGAAGGTGAGATTTTATAGCGTAACTGTCACATTCCTTCCAGTCCTTCGGATGGATACATCGCTTTTGCACACAGTAATGAAATAAATGACCTATTTTAAAAGCAAACATTCCATTATTGCTGCACTTTCAAGCAATAAAAGCTCAGGAGGAAGATCAAGTGCCTTAGGAGTTGTGTAAAACAAGTGACCCTCTATCCATATCATGCATTTTAATTTTGCTCAGATCGTTGTTTTCAGTTGTTTGTGTAAACTCCTTTCTACAGATGTGCTTCCCGCTGGTGCTCAGCCTCCTGCAGCACGGCCTGCCCAGTTCCTAGCAGGTGGACAACCAGGGCTTTTCAAAACACCAGTCACGTTCCATAGCTCTGTGTGTGCTCTTATAAATCCTGCCAGTGACTCCTGTCTCCCCAGATTCTATGAGCAGGACCCAGCTTGCTAACTGCTGTGGGAGGCATGTGAAGATGCTGAAAGGAGCCCAGGAAGCCAGTTCTTTGCTTGCTGTGATAAGTTGCTTGCTTCCCAGGAATAGCTAGAGCCAGTGCGTGCTGCTGTCCTTCTCGTGCTGTTCAAGTTTTTGGCAGACTGATGTTTGCAGGCATGTAGGATGGGAACACTTGCTTGCTGCAAGCTGGGCTCATAAGTTGCATTTGTGCCCCATTTGAGCAGCTAAGATAGTGACAAACCCTCCCGTGGTCTTCTAAAACCATGCCAGGGAATGCCACACAGCTCTGGTTTAGTGATGTAATTCAGTGACAGAAGTGAAAATGACTGCTCCATTTCAAAGAGAATGGATTATCTCTAATGGGA
Organism: Numida meleagris; assembly: GCF_002078875.1. Taxonomy (NCBI): domain Eukaryota; kingdom Metazoa; phylum Chordata; class Aves; order Galliformes; family Numididae; genus Numida; species Numida meleagris. The sequence goes on from NC_034409.1 coordinate 165,556,910, forward strand.
TCTCTAGCAGGATTAGCTTAGGAGGGAGAGTGTTCGGGGGTCTGCTTGTATTTGGGGATTTATGTGAATTTATTGCTTCACAGCCTTCAGCTGAGAGGGACATAATCAGTGAGTGTGAAATGCCAGAACACCTAAGCAAAAGTGTTTTCTTGATCTACAGAAGGCCTTTAGGGTAAGTAGGCTCTACTTAGGAGAAATAGAAAATATGTAGAGCACAGTTTATTATGTATGTTTTTTTTTTACCAAAAAGATTTTCATGGGTATCATTAAAAACATGGAGAGTGCTAGAAAAACTGGAGTTTTCAGCCAATGAGTGATAAGATTAGGAAAGCCATTGTGCCTTGTTTGACTTAGAATCATAGAATCATTAAGGTTGGAAAAGACCACTCAGCCCATCCAGTCTTGCAGCATTCAAGATGAAGAAGAACGGGACCATGAAGAAATGCCATTTCAAAACTACAGCTAAGAAACCTTATGTCAGGATAAACTTGTGAAACTTCTTTTTTCCTGCTTTCCACACAATGTTGGAAAGCTTCCTAGCTTGTTAGCTTGCATCTGAAATTGTAGTCACAAATTGCCAGTGACTGGAGAGCCCACAGAGGTGCCAGCCGCGGAGCTGGAAGATGCTCTTGTGTCGTCCCCAGGACCAGTGCCACGCATTCAAGGACTGATTGCAGCTCTTCATGTAGCCTGCATCCGAAACAAGCTGCAGGGCAGACACGCTGCTACCAGAACTCTCCCTTCTGCAGTAGCTCAAGGTAACGGAGGACTGGCTTCTCTTTGGGTGAAGCTGCAGTAAGTATTCAGCATATGGGGCAACCTCCCTGGATCCAGCACGTAACAACCAGCCACAATTCCCTGTTCTGCTCTGCTCGTTCTGCAGGGAGACCGAACGTGGGTGCTGCTAGCAGGATTGCCATCTGCAGAAGGAGAGGAGGTGGCTTGTAGGTGTTTGTGCCTGGTTCCCCAGCCCCTGCATTTTGATTGATTTAAACCATGAACTCACAGCAGCGATGAACGCTGGTTCCCTGATGGTCTTCCCACGTGCTGCTGCCTCCACTTGCTGCTGAGCTCTGTGCTAGTGCAGATGTTCTTCTGCATTAGTTGTTGAAATGAGTAGGTCCCATAGGCACCAGCAGACGTATTAATGTGCTAAACAGCATTAAATGAAATTGAAAGCGCATCTACGTTCTTAACATTACTTCTCCCTATTGACCAGCACTTTGAATCATCAGCAGTTTTGTACTCGGTGCTCTGCAGTGCCAGATGTGAGCTGGGGAGATCTTGCCGCTGTAGTGAGTCCAGGTCTGCTGATGCTGGGAACCAGCTCCTCAGTGCTGGATGCTGTGCTGGGCACCTTGCGGTCCCATGGGCCACATGCGTAGCAAACACGTGAGGCATCGTGATGCTGAGACGCCAGCAGCCGCACTCTGCAAAGCAGCTTTGGAGTGGGAAGGTGTTGGGAAAGCTTTAGCCCATGCTTTAATGCTGGAATTGACTCAGCGAGCAGTCTCTCCCCAGGAGCTAACGTGGTGTTTGACAGCTTTAATACAAGAACTTGCTACCAATGATAATTTTTGCACCAAAATAGCTTTGCTGGTGTGCATACCCAGTTGGTAGCTGCAAGGTGACCATGATGGGACACTGCAGAAACACTGCTGTCTGTGAGCTGGAAGGGGTTGAAAAACTACGGGACTGCAGACTGTGACATGAGGAGGGGGAAGCCGGGCTGTTCCTGCAGGCTGATCCTGCTGCTGCCCTCCCAGTATTTTGGTGGCCCCCCATGGGCTTAGGGCTCTGAGCATCCAGCTAGGCAGGTGCAGCAGGAGGCACGGGAGCAGAAAGCACCGAGCAGAAAAGTCACCTGAGTAAAAAAGATCAATACTGTTTTGTTGCTGGGGAGCAACATGTGTTGGTCCTGTGTCTATGACAGCTCTGCTTTCAATCCCAACCATTCGACGCAGGAACGCAAGGTTCTTTGTTTGGTGTGGGAAGGTTCCCCTCTGCCAAAACCCCCCAGAATCTTGGACTTCATTGTATTTTGGGTGGGAAACTCTGGACAGTTGGCTGAAGTGATGCTCAGTGTCACCTGCAGTCACTGACAACTCTGGCTCAAAAGTGTCCAGAATCTCCCAAAAGGGGAAATTGTTTAATTTGGCTTTCAAATCTTGAAAAGAATGACTATTTGTTTTCACTTCTGATCCATTTAATTGTTTTATCTCGCAAAAGCTAGGTCTTTAGAGTGGCATTTACATGGGGACATGAGCTCCTCCAAGAGGAAAGGAAGGCTTTCAGCACCTACGAAGCGCCAAGGTAAGTGGTAACTCCTGAATACCTCCAGCGACAGGGACTCAGGGGGAGGTTGTTCCAGCGGTGGGTTGTTCTCAGAGGAAACTTTTAGATCATTTATCTTTGTGAACAGCCTATGGCACTGGCCCCAGCGGGTGCACCAAAAGCCCACGTGAGTCCACAGCTGTCCTCCCTGGTGGGATGTCACACTCTGCTCCTACACCAGGAGTGGCAAGACTGCTGCCAAGGCAGATAAGACACGTGAAGATCAAAGATGAAAACAAGTAATTCAGACACTGCAGGCAGTGAAGGTCAGCTGAAGCTTAGGTTTGCACCTCCTACCTTTTTCCCATGCAGCTGACCTTGCTCCACCACCCTACCCACGGACAGCTGCTTCCCTGCAGAAGCTTAAAAAATCAGGTGGAATTGGGGGCTGAGAGCATCTTCAGCCCCACTACCAGAAGAAAATGAACCCACCAGAGCAGGGCCACCAATCAGCAAGTCTGTGCCCTGGCAGTGGATTTAGGGCTGTTTACACCAATGACTTTCAGGCTTGGCTAGTTTTCTTTCTCTCCAACTGAGAGATTTCTCCTTGAGCTGAATGAAGGCAGTGTTTAATGGCTGCTCTCCCGCTACAGGCTCGTGGCAACACAAGCGCTTCCTTGCCAGCTGGTGGAGGATGAAATCCCAGTTTGCAATTGTAAACGCATCCTAGGGATGCAGAGCCAGAGCTGAAGAGGTCAATGAGAGCGGAGGGAGGCAATCAGCAGCAGCGCCAGAAGCTGGTGTGTCTTAATGCAGATGGTACTGCTGCTGAATAAAAGCATCCTCCCTAGGCAGCTATTGCTGTAAGCACTGCAAGGACTGCACTACGCCGGCCTGACCCAGCTCAGCAACAGCAGCTTGCTCAGGGGAAGGAAGCAGCTGCTGCAGCATCTGGGCTTTACCAGTCAGGTTTGAGTTGGGGTTTCCCAAGCACTTGGCTGCACCAGGCGTGGGACAGAGGAGTGCCTTAAGAGAGCAGTGGAATAAAAAGTAATTTTTAAAAAAGTGGTTTTGCACTGAGCCCCAGTGAGCAAGGAGGGTGGCAAAGCTGCAGAAACAAGGGACAGGCAGAGGGTGAAAAGCCAAGGGCAGCATCAGATTCAATCAGCACAGTGCTTTCCTCCTCCAGTCCAACCCACCAGCACGGTTAAGCACAGAAGCGTGAAACTAAGGGAGGAGGGGATTGGTGTTGTTTTTTTTCCCCCCCCTTCTTTTTATAACCTGTCAGCACTGTGCTGCCAGCTGACTCTTGGCTGGTGTAGGAGCAGCCCAGCTGCAGGCTGAAACCTGAGCTGGGGATGTGATGTTTTCCCCTCAGCTGCTTTAAGCCAAACTCAGACTGGGGAGAGCAGTTGTGCAAACCTTCCCCGCATGAGAGACGTTTCAGCTGCAGAAAACACCTTCCCAAGGAAAGAGCCCAGTGAGAGTGTTCTAAAACAAGCTGTAGATATGTTTTTATGCTGTCCTTCAGCTTGGTCGATGTTCTGCTATTTTGCTGTGACGGGATTATTATCAGTGTAGTAACTCCAAAGCTGCAGCGCTGCGTGAGTGCAAACCCTTGCCTTACTAAATCACTTGAGTTTTCAGCTGCAGAAAACAGCTGCTCAGAATGGAGAGGAGACAGCTGCATAGGAGGAAGGTGAGAATGACAAGGAGGAAGTGGGTTACGCAGAGGCAACATCTGCTCCCACACGCATTGACCAGCCACAGCACTGCCCTACCACAAAACATTTACCTTCCCTAGCTCCCAGCAGCCTTGACACCGCAGAACAACAGGACTTGCCTGCTCTCTTCTCTGAACCCAAAGGCAGCAGTGCATGGTTTGCAAGTGCAGTGCAACCAACACGAAACCACTTCTCCAGCCCGCTGGAAAAAGCAACATCCAGCATCCCAACAGCCTCTAACTGATCCTTTTCCATAACAGGCCCTAACCAAGACACAATACTGCAGCAGAAGGGAGACTTCTGATCAGAGGCTCCGCCATACAGAAGAGCATCTAGGGTTGATTAAGCCTGCAGCCAGAACAGGGGTGAGCTCTGCTCTGCCTGAACTCATTCTGCTGAGTTCATGTCTCACACTATGCAAGTGCCTTCTCATTTCAACCTTTAAGGAACATAGTATTTACCAAGATACAAGAGGAAAGAGAAGATCACATCCCCATCTGGCCTGGTCAAACAAATCCTCTGCAAGGAGTGAGGACACAGAGCTCATTTGATTATTCCTCTCCCTATGCCAGCCCCTTTGGATGAAAGCAGAGGAGCATTGATTTACATTGCTCTGCCCGCACCAACATTTTAGCTAGAAAAAACAGCTGGCCTGAAACCTTGCCTTGGGAAAACTTACGTAAGTTAAGCTCCCACAGAATTGAAACAGGGCGTGATGAAAACAGGCACCTCTGAGATAACAGCTCAGAGCACATTCTGCTCCTACCTCCACAGACATTATTTATCTCACCCCTCCTAGCCTCTGACCCATCTATCTGGCTCCTGCAGAAACCTGCTGCTACCCAGGCAGCCAAGGTGCCAAAGACTCCTGAAAGGGAGGCCTGGTAACAGCAGCTCTATTCCAGGCACCCTCTCTGTTTCCTACTATCTGCAGCCCAAGGCAACAGCATTACAGGCCTCTCCCTAGCTGAGGCTCACTGAAGGTGTTTGTATTCCTTTATTCAATCCAGACTGCCACAAGGACAGGCAGGTGGAAAGCGCAAGGAACCTGTTACTGTTGCATCCCAACAAGAACCAGAAAAGCAACGGGGGTTTGCTCCAGGTCTGTCAAACAGATGCTGTTGCTGGTGAGGCAGGCACCAGAGAACCTAGCAGTCATCCCATGTCCCCACAGTGTTCCCACTACCTGTGCTCACAGTGCTGGTGTGGGACTCCTGTGCCACCCATCCTCCTACCTTAATCCTGAAGTCATACTACAGCTGAGGACAGACTCAAGTATCCTTGTCTGAAAAAGAAGCTCAGCCAGCACTCAGCCTGAGTAGCATATGTTCCATTCTGCTTTTTATTAATATTGGTGTCTCTTCCAGAGATAGGAGTCTGTCTGTACAATCATGAAAGATAAAAGAAGGTCCACTTCACAATGATGGTATCTCTTGGGCTTTGCCAAGACAAAATTTCACTCAGCCTGCTCTTGCACTCCAATACCACAGGAAGAACCTGCATGAAGTCTGTCACGTGCTAGGACCAGGCTATACTACAGATGGTACCAAGTCCTTGGACAATGACCTTGCTGCAACCTCTCCTGCAAGTGACCCTAAGAAACACACTAGACCAAGAGGCATCACCTAGGATGGGTTTCAATGAGTTTTTATTTTAGACAACCTACATGACAGATGTTTGTTTTTATCCTTTTTAAAACAATGCCTCCACTCCAAATCAGGGTCAAAATAAAGTGAATCAAGCTCAAGATGATATCAGTCCAGTTGTTAGACATTGCCGATTCCTGGTGTTGTACTGATGAAGAAGAAACAGCAGCCAGCTATGAAGACAGGTGATCCAAAACCATACTGTTTGATTTGTTACTGTAACAAGAGTGGCAAGTGTTAGTTCAAGGTCACCATAAGTTTCTGTAACATACTTTGTATTCCCCAATTCAATCCGAACTGCCACAAGCAGGCAGGCAGAAAGCGCAAGGAAGTTATTTTTGCATCTCAGTGCAAACCAGAGAGCAACAGGAAAATTGCTCATGGTCTATCAGAGGATGCTGAGCATTTTTATGACCACACAGAGCAACTGGCATCAGCTGTTGATCAAGCCAGACTGAATGCTCACTTGCATCCTTTCCGCTTAACACACCAAGTTTCAGATTTCCTCTTAAGTGCATGACCTAAACAAATACTGAAGTAGGAGATGTGGAACACATCTCCTACAAGAGCTGTATCAAGAAACCATAACATTCTCCCCATCACTTTTGGGATGCCCCGCTCCTGCTCTTTCACCCCATCCTCCCTGTTCATTGCAGGGGAGCTGGACTAGATGGCCCTCAGAGGTACCTTCCCCCTCTAAGCATTCTATGAGACTGTGACTTTGAAGTAGATGGGTTATCTTGACTGCACCTCCTACAGGTCTGCCCACACAGAGGAGACAGGCACAAGCTTCTGCCCAGAGGTTCTTCCAGCTTACTGCCAGCTCCAGGCTGAAGGACATCAGCAAAGTTCCACCAGCTGTGCTGGAAGTTGGCTCATTCTTACATGACTTGAATACCAGAAAGCCTGCAAGTGGCTTTACTGATACATCTAGGTAGCTATAAACAGGCTCTTAAAGTCCAGAATAACTGAGGAAAGCAACTGGTGATCCCATACTGCTGGTCCCCAATGATCACATGGGTCCCAGAATAAACCAAAATATGCAAGTGTTGGGAACTAAGTACAGTCTCATCGCTACCACATTCAAACTCAGAATAATTAAAGCAGATCACAGGAACTGCTCGGGCTCAGACAGCTGGAACTTCCAGACAGCACAAGGTTAAGTACTTAGATGTTGCCATGTTCCCATATTTAAGGCAGTATTTAAATAGACAGTTCCTGCATAACTACGTAAGGGCAGATTAAGTGAAAGAGTGAAATGTGGTGAAATACAGTGCTCCAGAGTCAGCCCACAAAAGTGGGATCCAATCTAGATGCATTCTGTTTCAGAGGACACTGCCTTTCATAATTGAAACCACTACCATTTACACACACCTCACTAAGGCAATTCTTCCTGCATTTCTTATCCGTTACATCACTGTGAATCACTGCAGCGAAGCCACGTCCCCTTTTAGCATGACTCAATAGCACAACATTAAGTCTCAGCCACTTTACATAATAGCAGCAGACTGCACTTGCATAAACTCAGTTTTTAAACTGACAGTTACCACTCAACTTTTACCAGAGATAGAATGATTAATGCAGTGAGAGAGCTACTGATGTATTTAAGCACATTCACCCCATTCAGGTCAGTACTTACACATTTCTCAATCTCTAAGCCATCCTTAAAGAAAATCATATAGGGGGTCACACCATCCTCACGGAAATCCAGGAGAGCCACCATTCCATCTGGATTCATGTTCTCTCCTACAAAGAACTTCAGAGAAACACATTACTGAGACACTCTGTGAGTTACTACCAGGAGGAAGTAAATCACCTAGAAGTCGTTCAAGTATTTCTCTCCCTGACTCTCAAGGCCCCTAATATCCTCACAGGAAGGGTCCCAGCCAGATGTCTTTACAACCGGAGTCCTCTAAACTCAACAAGCTGTTTCTGCTGAACTAATCTCAGCTTGTATTTCTGAAACAGTGCTACACAGAAATGTAACTAACCTGGTAGTTTTTGAAGTTGGCAAGGATGTGTTTGATTTGCTCTGCAGCCCCTGTCATAAAAGGCTTTACTCTCTCCGGCTTGTGTTCCTCAAGTCTGGCTTTGATTCTGGAAAGAAAATTTAAAAACAAGTTTTGAGAACATATTCTACTCTATTCATTGTGCAGCAGCATCATAGCAGAAAGCTACCAGCAGACATAGTTTGATCGTGTTGCATTTCCCATCCCCACCCCTCCACAATTTTAACTTTATGCTGGTGATTTAACAGAATAGTGCCCGCCACTCATGTCAAGCTCGTTTTACTCCTAGGTTTGTGCTAGACAAAAATTAGCAAGCCATTTCCACAGCAACAAGAGTACTATCCATCAGTATCACAGAAGAATGGCTTTCACCTTTAACACTAACCCACTTAACTCTGAGCAACGGAATCCATCCCTTGAAACAAACATCTCCATTTCACATAGTTCCAGACATTTGGACAGTCAGGTTCAGAAAGCTTTCCTTTACCACCCCTCTCCCACACAAACATTTGTCGGAGAGGAATCAAAAAGAAAATAGCAAAGTTGCAAACAATTTCCAAAGCACACGATCCAGTCTCAGAATCATAGAACGCACTGGGTCAGAATGGACCCTAAAGCCCACCCAGTTCCAAACCCTGCTGTGGGCAGGGCTGCCACCACCAGATCAGGCCACCCAGGGCCCCGTCCAACCTGGCCTTGAGCACCTCAGCCAAGATAAGCTAAGACATTCCAGTATCAACGCTTTAAAGCTTCAGTTTTGCCAAGGATTAACATATCACTGAATTTCACAGCCAATTTGGCTCCTGCATCAGAACTTGCATCCGCTAGGAATAAAGCTCAGTGCTTTTTTTGATGCTTCATTAACCTGGGAATCTCAGTCCCCTATAAGGAAGAAGCCCACCGGTACTTACGCTTTCATGTAGTCCTTGATGTACTTCTTGTAAGACTCTTTTGTGAAGCTGGTTTCCTGAAGGTGGTGGTTTATCACTATATCGACACCAGTTATCACCGTGGCTTCTGTCCCCTCTCCCTCAGGACCTTCAGCAGAGGCATTGCCACCAATTAGAGAGTCATCAATTTGACCCTCTGTCCTGGTGACCATCTAGATTTAGAGACATCAAAAAACTTCAAGGCTCTGCGAACACCTCGGCGCTACTGCTTTTACACACCTACGTACGACCTGACAGCAGGGCACGACCTCAGAGCCACGCTCCCCGCGCACGGAGCCGGAGCACGGCTCTCCCCGGGCCCCTCCCCGCTCCCCCCGGCCCCGCCGCGTCCCCCCAGCCCCGGGCCGGGCGGCTCTCACTCACCTTCCCCTCCACTTCCAGGCACAGGCCGTTCGCCACCTCGCGGATCTTGTAGATGTCCGAGAACATCTCGTCCTCTGCGGGGACACGCACACACAGGCGCCCAGCGCCGCGTCAGCCGCCGCCATGCCGTGCCCGGCCCCCCCACAGCTCCGCCGCATTCCCTCCCTCCCCCACTTCCCCGC